>NC_072473.1:2015000-2252500 GCF_027574615.1 Eptesicus fuscus
GGTCAAAAACTTAATGAATAATCATGGCATGCAAGGTCGTATAGGAAGAAGAAGGACATTAGAGCTCGGCCGGCGTGGCTCAGTGGTTGAGCATCGACCCGTGAACCAGGAGGTCAGGGTTCGATTCCCGGTCAAGGGCACATGCCTGGGTTGCAGGCTCGATCCCCAGTCGGGGGGCGTGCAGGAGGCAGCCGGTCCGTGATTCTCTCTCATCATGGATGTTTCTCTCTCTCTCTCTCTCTACCTTCCTCTCTGAAATCAATAAAAATATATTTTAAAAATCACCTTGATTTGGCCCTAACCGGTGTGTCCCAGTGGATAGAGCGTCGGCCTGCAGACTGAAGGGTCCCGGGTTCGATTCCCGGTCAAGGGCACAGGCCCGGGTTGCAGGCTCGATCCCCAGTCGGGGGCGTGCAGGAGGCGGCCGGTCCAGGATTCTCTCTCATCCTTCATGTTTCTCTCTCTCTTTCTCCCTCTCCCTTCCTTTCTGAAATCCATAAAAGAATTTAAAGAAAAATACGTTATTAACAGGACTCATCCCTAAGTTAATTTGCTTTTCTTATTATTAAAAAAAATAATAATCAGCCCTAACCGGTGTGGCTCAGTGGATAGAGCGTCGGCCTGCGGACTGGAGGGTCCCGGGTTCGATTCCGGTCAAGGGCATGTGCCTTGGTGGCGGGCACATCCCCAGTAGGAGGCATGCAGGAGGCAGCTGATCGATGTTTCTCTCCCATCGATGTTTCTGACTCTCTCTCCCTCTCCTTTCCTCTCTGTAAAAAAATCAATAAAATATATATATTTTTAAAACATAATAATCAATGTCGCCCTAACCGGTGTGGCTCAGTGGATAGAGCATTGGCCCAGGGACTGAAGGGTCCCGGGTTCGATTCTGGTCAAGGGCATTTACCTTGGTTGCGGGCCCAACCCAGGTGCTGGTTGGGGTTCATGTGGGAGGCAACCAACCCCTACCTCTCTCTCTCTCTCTCTCTCTCTCTCTCTGTCTGTCTCTCTCTCTCCCCCCCCCCCAGACCCTCCGACCCCTTCCTCCCTCTCCTCCACTCTCTCTACAATAAAATCCATGGAAAACAATACCTTCTGGTCCAGCCCCCAGCCCACGGCAGGTCACAGACAGCACAGGGCTTGTCTCCCACACTTTTCTGCGAGACTTTCTCCTTCCTCCCCGGGCCCCGCGGCCAACGTCGGGGTAAAATATGCGTTTCCCCGGGCAGCCCACCTGCCGGGCCATCTGGACGGAGGCCCGCCGGGCAGACAGGTGATGGCTAATGAGGTCCCTGGTGCGGCCGCCTCCAGATGTGCCTGGTGGTCCCCGGACGGTACAGCCAGATGGACCCCTCCCTCCTCCCCCCCTCTCCTCCTCCTCCTCCGCCTCCTCCGCCTCCGGCATGGCTCAGGAGACAGGAAGGGAGACGGGGAGAGAGAGACATAGAAACATCCATGATGGGAGAGAATCATGTATCGCCTGCCCCCCGCCCGCCCCCCCCCCCACACTGGGGATGGAGCCCGCACCCCGGGCATGGGCCCTTGGCCAGGAATCGAACCGTGACCTCCTGGTTCCTGGGTGGGCGCTAACCGCTGGGCCACACCGGCCGTGCCCTCCCATCACCGTTTGCTGAGAATTTAGTATATGCCAGGGTCTGTGCTAAGATGCTTCGGATGCAAAAAAAGGGGGACAAGTTAGGCAGGCCCCCAATGCTGGGGGTGCTTGCTAGTCACAAACAAGGTTTAAAGATCGAGTTTCGTGACAAGCATAATGAGAATATTGCGCTCGGCCCGTGGTCGGCAAACCCGTGAGTCCCCAGAGCCAAATCTCAACAGGACGGCGAAGGAAATTCCTTTGGAGAGCCACATTTTTTAAACGTAAACTCCTTCGAACGCCACGTCTTCAACACAGACGCGCCCAGGCCGTGGTGTTTTGTGGAAGAGCCACCCTCCAGGGGCCCGAGAGCCGCCCGTGGCTCGCGCGCCGCGGTTTGCCGTCCACGGCGCTAGGGTCCCGGGAGGGCCTTGGGCACCGCGTCGGAGCATCACCCCACAGTCACCGCCCTCCCGCCTTCAAATAATGGTTCCGCCCGGCCGGCACGACTCAGTGGTTGAGCGTTGACCTAGGAACCAGGAGGTCAGGGTTCGATTCCCGGTCAAGGGCACAGGCCCGGGTTGCGGGCTCCATCCCCAGTCGGGGGCGTGCAGGAGGCGGCCGATCCGTGATTCCCTCTCGTCATGAATATTCCTATCTCTCTCCCTCTCCCTTTCTCTCTGAAATAAAAAAAAAAATCAATATATCCCTCTCCCTTCCTCTCTGATATCAATAAAAAATCTATATATCTCTCTTTCTTCCTCTCTGAAATCAATAAAAAAATATTTTTAAAAATTCTATCTATATATAAAAGCCCAGTGACTGAAGGGGACTGACCAGAATGACCGGTCGACCGGTTGCTATGATGTGCACTGACCACCAGGGGGCAGACGCTCAAGGCAGGAGCCGGCCCCTGGTGGTCAGTGCACTCCCACAGCAGGTCGATCCCCGCAGGCCACGCCCCCACCAGTGCACAAATCCGTGCACCGGGCCTCTAGTAAAAAATAAAAATGGTTCCACCTGCCCTGGCTGGTGTGGATCAGTGGATAGAGCGTCGGCCTGCAGACGAAAGGGTCCTGGGTTCGATTCCCGGTCAAGGGCACCTGCCCGGGTTGTGGGCTTGATCCCTAGCAGGGGGCGTGCAGGAGGCAGCCGGTCCATGATTCTCTCTCATCATGGATGTTTCTATCTCTCTCTCCCCCTTTCCTTCCTCTCTGAAATCAATAAAAATATATTTTAAAAAAGAGAGAGAGGATCTAGCCAACGGATGACACAGTCATTGTTGAAAGGGACCAAGATGTAGGTAAACTGTGAACGATTTACGTATTTAAAGCGACATCGGCTGCAATATTGGAAAGTCTCCATCGTGGCTGAAAGATAAGAATACGTCCTGGTTGATGGAATCCATCGATTAACGTTTTTAACGCGGGGTGGCTGTCACCGTTTCGGATTTACGGAGGTGGAGCGCACGCACGGCTAGGGAATTTTTATTTATTGCTCGCTAACCACGCGCCGTCAGACACTGCGGTAATAGAGAAGCAATTGTGTTTTTCAAGCAGAAATTATTTTTCTGTGAGATGGTCGATGGCCCTGAAATTAGGTAAAATATAATTAAGACTCATGCCGAGAAGGAGAAATAAAGAGAAAATCGTTTCAAACGCAGCGCCGATTATTCCGTTGCGCTGTGTTCACGCGAAGGCGCTTTGGGAAATAAATCACGTTAAACACAGACGGACGGCTCCGGAGCTGGGGATGTTGCAAAATTGGGTAAGCGTCGTGTTTGCAAACCTACACACGGAGAGGCCAGATGATGAGGATCTCTGAACGCATAGTCATCTGGCCGCTCCGTGTCCATCCTATAGAATAAAAGGCTAATATGCAAATGGTCCCCTTGACCGGGAGTTCGACCAGCAGGCAGGCCAGCCAACTGCCCACGTCCCCTCCCCCTGGCCAGGCTGGCCGGACCCCACCCATGCACGAATTCATGCACCGGGCCTCATATATATATATATATATATATATATATATATATATATATATATATATATCTCACACACACACACACACACACACACACACACACTGAGTGGCCAGGTTATTATGCGTTCAGGGATCATAATATTCAGGCCACTCAGTGTATATCATGACCCTTCAGTGCTCACAAAATCACATAAGTGTCATATTTTTATTTTTTAATTTATTCTTATTGTTGTTTTTTGTTTGTTTGTTGTAGTGGATTCTCACCCGAGGATATTTTTCCATTGATTTTTAGGGAGAGAGTGGAAGAGAGAGGGAGAGACAGAGAGAAACATGGATGTGAGAGAGAAACATCGATGGGTTGCCTCCTGCACGCGCCCCGACCAGGGCCCGGGCCGGGGAGGAGCCTGCAACCGAGGTACGTGCCCTTGATGGGAATCGAACCCGGGACCTTTCAATGTGCAGGCTGATGCTCCATCCACTGAGCCAAACTGGCTAGAGATATTTATTCTTATTGTTGATTAGAGGCCCGGTGCACAAATTCGTGCATGGGTGGGGTCCCTCGGCCTGGCCTGCGGGATCGGGCCGAAACCGGCTCTCCGATATCCCCCGAGGGGTCCCGGGTTGCAAGAGGGTGCAGGCCAGGCCGAGGGACCCCACCGGTGCACGATCGGGGCCGGGGAGGGACGCGGGAGGTTGGCTAGCCGGGGAGGGACCGTGGGAGGGCTCCAGGGCGTGTCCGGCCCGTCTCGCTCAGTTCTGATCGGCCGGACCCCAGCAGCAAGCTAACCTACCGGTCAGAGCGTCTTCCCCCTGGTGGTCAGTGCACGTCATAGCGACTGGTTGAGCGGCCTTAGCATATCATTAGCATATTACGCTTTGATTGTTTGAACAGACGACCAGACGCTTAGCATATTAGGCTTTTATTATATAGGCTAGTATTACAGATGTCCCCCCATACCCCTTTGCCCCCCTCCACCCAGCCCCTGACCCCTCCCAGGCCTTCCCTGCCCTGTGGTCTGTGCCCAGGGGTGAGGCATAGATGCATATATGTCCTTTGGTTCATCTCTCGTCTTCCCACCCACCCTCCCTCTGGGATCCACCAGTCTGTTCCTTGCATCCATGCCTCCGTTTCTGTTTTGTCCGTCCGTCCATGTTGTTCATTCGATCCCACCTACGCGTGAGATCATGGGCCACTCGGCCTCCTCTGACGGCTTCTCTCCGTTAGCTCAACGAGGCTCTCGGGTCCCATTTCCCGAGGATGGCGGACAACACGCCGTGATTCTGAACTGTGCTGGGCTCCGTATTCGGAAACGCCGGCCCGTGGCGTGGGCGAGGCTGACTCCCGCGGCTGCCACTCCTGACGGCCGTCGGAGCAGGGACGTGACCGGAGGGGACGTGTGGGAGGAATGCCTGCACGTATGGATTTGCGGTCGGTCGGCGCCGTGTGGGGCAGAGCTGATGGCATGGCAAGCTTGGCCACGTGAGCCGTCTCTCCGCAAATAATAACCGCGGTGGCGGCTGCGATTGCTTTCCTGATCTGCGGCGGTCGCTTTTCTTCCGGCTTCGAGTTCTGCGATTTCAGTCGTGTTTTGCTCTGGTGCAGACACGGCTGAGGCGAGGACAGCCTCAGTACCGGGACCTTCCCTGATTGCTGGCTCCTCGACGATAAAAATGACGGACCGGAACCCTTTGTACAATGGATATCTACTAATAAAAGGGTAATATTCTAATTAGACTGGACAGACCAGACATCTTCCGGACGTCCTCCCAGATAAAGCCACAGTGGCAGGGCCGAGGTAGAGGGGGATAGGGGTGATCAGGCCGGCAGGGGAGAGTGGTTAGGGGCAATAAGGTCAGCAGGGGAGAGCAGTTAAGAGTTGATCAGGCTGGAGGTCAGCAGGGGAGAGCAGTTAGGGGCCATCAGGTCAGCAGGGAGAGCAGTTAGGGGTGATCAGGTCAGCAGGGGAGCAGTTAGGGGCCATCAGGTCAGCAGGGGAGCAGTTAGGGGTGATCAGGAGGGCAGGCAGAGTGGTTAGGGGCAATCAGGAGGGCAGGCAGAGTGGTTAGGGGCGATCAGGAGGGCAGGCAGAGTGGTTAGGGGTGATCAGGTCAGCAGGGGAGCAGTTAGGAGGCGATCAGGTCGGCAGGGGAGCAGTTAGGGGCGATCAGGAGGGCAGGCAGAGTGGTTAGGGGCGATCAGGCAGGCAGGCAGAGTGGTTAGGGGTGATCAGGCAGGCAGGTAGAGTGGTTAGGGGTGATCAGGCAGGCAGAGTGGTTAGGGGCGATCAGGCAGGCAGGCAGAGTGGTTAGGGGTGATCAGGCAGGCAGGCAGAGTGGTTAGGGGCAATCAGGCAGGCATGCAGAGTGGTTAGGGACAATCAGGCAGGCAGGGGAGGGCAGTTAGGGAGCGATCAGCCCAGCATGGGTGCAGTTAGGGGCATCAGGCAGGCAGGCAGAGGTGATTAGGGGTGATCAGGCCGGCAGGCAGAGTGGTTAGGGGAGATCAGGCAGGCAGGCAGAGTGGTTAGGGGCAATCAGGCACGCAGGCAGAGTGGTTAGGGGTGATCAGGCCGGCAGGCAGAGTGGTTAGGGGTGATCAGGCAGGCAGGCAGAGTGGTTAGGGGCAATCAGGCAGGCAGGAAGAGTGGTTAGGGGTGATCAGGTCAGCAGGGGAGCAGTTAGGAGGCGATCAGGCAGGCAGGCGAGTGGTTAGGGGCGATCATGCAGGCAGGCAGGTGAGCAGTTAGGAGCCAGCGGTCCCGGATTGCGAGAGGGATGTCCGACTGCCGGTGTAGGCCCGATTCCGGAGGGACATCCCCCGAGGGGTCCCGGATTGGAGAGGGTGCAGGCTGGGCTGAGGGGACGCCCCCCCCGACCCCCCTCCGTGCACGAATTTCATGCACCAGACCTCTAGCTTATAAATACAAGAGGGGACGTAATTATAGGCATCTTCTCTTTAACGTTTACGGAGGTGAGGTCGGCGCACGACACGGCGTGGGCCTCCAGCGTGTCGGCCTGAGATGCCCTGTGGATTGGGTGAGCGTGGCGTTTGCAAACCGTCTATCGGGGCCCTTTCCTGCTTGGAAAAAATCACGTCAACGTGTCCCATTTTGTTTATTTATTTAGACGTGAACTGCACGTGTGTACGGCACACGTCACCCACGGAAAACCTGAGAAGCAGCCGGCTGGGGTGGGGAGTGTCCGGCCCAGGAGATCATGTGGGTCTGGCCCTGCCTGGGCCATGGGGTGAGTTTACTCCACGTCTGACCCCGTGGAGCGGGCTCCTGGGTAAGTGGGTGATGTTTTACGGCCGTGAACGGTGCTATACATGTCCCGATGGCCCTCGGCGGGACACAGGGTCCCCCCCGCCCCCCCGATGCCACGACCCTGCCCCCGAGGCTTGGCCAGCTTCTGGCTCTCACGGGCGACATCGCAAACCGTCCTGTTTGTTTAATCCCGCCGGGTCTGTGAGAGCCCCGCTGAGCGTGACAGTCCCATCCATCTCCTCTAACTGTCCGTGGAGGCGGTGGGACGCCGTGGTCACAAAGCGGAGTGTTCCTGAGAAGAGGAAGCGAGAAAGACGGGCGGAAGGTTCAAGGACAGCCATTCGGGGGCGCCGGGGGATTCGCCCCGACAGGGACCTGGGGACGGAGGGAGCCGCCGATCGCCGCCACCGCCCCGCACGCATCCCGGGACCGGCGTCAGGAAGCCTCCTTAGACGTCCCGCACACCAGTTCCCCCGCACCCCGAAAGGCGTCCCCTGAAACGGAGGAGCCCACAGGACCGGGGGGGGGGGGGGCAGCGGGGGACGGCCGTGTACACCCAGCACGTCAAACTCACAGGCGGACACGGGCCACGTCCACAAGGTGTACGTGTGCGTGGGCCGCAGACAAACAAAAGCTTCCATTTTCATAGAAATGTAGGTTTACACGGAGCGGCCAGATGGTGATGATCTCTGAACGCATAATAATCTGGCCACTCCGTGTCTGTCCTATAGAATAAAAGGCTAATATGCAAATGGTCCCCTCGACCGGGAGTTCGACCAGCGGGCAGGCCGGCCAACCGCCCATGTCCCCTCCCCCTGGCCAGGCTGGCCGGACCCACCCATGCACGGATTCATTCACCGGGCCTCTAATATATATACCATATTTTCCGGCGTATAAGACGACTTTTTAACCCAGGAAAATCTTATACGCCCAGTCATCTTATACGCTGAAAATACGCTAATTGGTGTGTTTTTTTTGCTATACTGATGGGTGAGAGATGATAGTACCATATTTTCTGGCGTATAAGACGAGTGGGCGTATAAGATTTTCCTGGGTTAAAAAGTCATTTTATATGCCGGAAAATATGGTATATATATATATAAATACGGTATATATATATATATATATATATATATATATATATATATATATATACTGAGTGACCAGATTATTATGCGTTCAGAGATCATAACCATCTGGCCGCTCCGTGTACATCCTATAGAATAAAAGGCCAATATGCAAATGGTCCCCTCGACCGGGAGTTTGACCAGCAGGCAGGACGGCCAACCGCCCATGTCCCCTCCCCCTGGCCAGGCTGGCCAGACCCCACCCATGCACGAATTCATGCACCGGGCCTCTGATATACATATATATATATATATATATATATATATATATATAGAGAGAGAGAGAGAGAGAGAGAGAGAGAGAGAGAGAGAGAGAGAGAGAGAGATGTGCTGAAGACAAAGGGCTAAAATACATGAGTCATCGTTCCCATAAAATAATAGGACATTTTAATGAAAATTAATGTTTTTTCTTGAACATGAACTCACCAGCTCGTGCCTAACCGCCCCTTAGCCATTAAGAGTCACGCTCCACAGACCCCATGGAAAGAGACTGAGGATTCGAGTCTGAGGGAGGGCACCCCACACACCCGTCCTCCGAGTGACCGGCCACCCCTCAAAACGTGGGAGACCTGCCGTCGGCGCCACGTGATGGGAAATCGTAAATGAATGAGCATCTGGATTCGCTTTCTTTTTAAAATAAAAAATACATATTTTTTTATTGATTTCAGAGAGGAAGAGAGAGGGAAAGAGAGAGAAACATCCATGAGGAGACAGAATCATGGATCGGCTGCCTCCTGCACGCCCCCTACTGGAGATGGAGCCCGCAACCCGGGCATGTGCCCTGACCAGGAACCGAACTGTGACCTCCTGGTTCATAGGTCGACGCTCAACCGCTGAGCCACACTTGCCGGGCGGTATTTACTTCTTTTTTTTTTAAATTTAATATATTTTATTGATTTTTTACAGAGAGGAAGGGAGAGGGAGAGAGAGCTAGAAACATCGATGAGAGAGAAACATCCATCAGCTGCCTCCTGCACGCCCCCACCTGGGGATGTGCCCTCAACCAAGGTCCATGCCCTTGAGCGGAATCGAACCCGGGACCCTTCCGTCCGCAGGCCGACGCTCTACCCACTGAGCCACGCCGGCCGGGCGGGACTCACTTCTTATCCCCGAGGCTACGAGGTTGGCTTGGGTCTCCGTGCTTTGCAGGAGTTTATCCACGTGAGTGCATCCCGCGTTCTGTCCGTAATGACGCCGCCAGCTTCTAATAAGATGCAGCGTCTTTCTTTGCGGCCGGTGGACACGTAACTATTCAAAACCGCGCACGCCGTGGCCGAGACCGGTCGCTGTGACGGAAGCCTGAGGGTGTGTGCCCACCTCATCCCCGATCCCCCGCCGACTCGGCCGGCACGGGGCTCCGCGGCGTGTGCCCGGACGCCCTCTACGCGAACCAGTTCTCCTTGAGCAGGAACGCCACGGCGTCCGCGAAGCCGCGCCGGTGCAGGGACTCCATCTCCCGCTGGCTCGGCGGGAACAGGGCCTGGCTGAGCCGCACCAGGTTGGCCACGGAGAGCTGGGGCGGAGAGACAGGGCGGAGCAGTAGGGTGGGGCTGAGCGGGTCGGTAACCTGATGATTAGCAATCTTATCCAATAAGGAGGGAATATGCTAATTGACTGCCATGCCCTCAAAGATGGCGGCAACCACAGCCAATAAGGAGGGAATATGCTAATTGACTGCCCCACCCTCAAAGATGGCGGCACCCACAGCCAATAAGGAGGGAATATGCTAATTGACTGCCCCGCCCTCAAAGATGGCGGCACCCACACCCAATAAGGAGGGAATATGCTAATTGACTGCCCCACCCTCAAAGATGGCGGTGCCCACAGCCAATAAGGAGGGAATATGCTAATTGACCCTCACACCGTCACAAAGGTGGCAGCACCCACAGCCAATAAGAAGGGAATATGCTAATTGACTGCCCTACCCTCAAAGATGGCAGAGCCCACAGCCAATAAGGAGGGAATATGCTAATTGACCCTCATGCCATCACAAAGATGGCGGCACCCACAGCCAATAAGGAGGGAATATGCTAATTGACTGCCATGCCCTCAAAGATGGCAGTGCCCACAGCCAATAAGGAGGGAATATGCTAATGGACTGCCCCGCCCTCAAAGATGGCGGCACCCACAGCCAATAAGGAGGGAATATGCTAATTGACTGCCCCGCCCTCAAAGATGGCAGCGCCCACAGCCAATAAGGAGGGAATATGCTAAGTGACTGCCCCACCTTCAAAGATGGCGGCACCCACAGCCAATAAGGAGGGAATATGCTAATTTACTGCCCCGCCCTCAAAGATGGCACCGCCCACAGAGGTGTGATTGATGGGGCATCGCCTTCCCCTGATCGCCGGGTCGCCTCCCGCCCCTGAGGGCTCCCGGATGTGAGAGGGCGCAGGCCGGGCTGAGGGACCCCCCTCCAGTGCATGAATTTTCACGCACCGGGCCTCTAGTTAAACAATAAATAAAAAATAAAAAAATCAAGGAGGGCCCGGCCGGGGCAGCTCCGTGGTTGAGCGAGAACCTAGGAACCAGGAGGTCAGGGTTCGATTCCCGGTCAAGGGCACATGCCTGGGATGTGAGCTCGATCCCCAGTAGGGGGCGTGCAGGAGGCGGCCGGTCCATGATTCTCTCTCCTCATGGATGTTTCTCTCTCTGTCTCTCACTCTCCCTTCCTCTCTGAAATCAATAAAAATATACACTGAGCGGCCAGATGATGATGATCTCTGAATGCATAATCATCTGGCCACTCAGTGTCTATCCTATAGAATAAAAGGCTAATATGCAAATGGTCCCCTCGACCGGGAATTTGACCAGCAGGCAGGCCGGCCGACCGCCCACGTCCCCTCCCCCTGGCCAGGCTGGCCGGACCCCACCCATGTACGAATTCATGCACCGGGCCTCATACACACACATACATATATATATATATATATATATATATATATATATACACACACACACACACACACACACTGAGTAGCCAGATTATTATGCGTTCAGAGACCATAATAATCTGGTCACTCGGTGTATTTAAAAAAATAAAATAAAATAAAATACATAAATTAAATAAAATAATAAAATACAATAAATTAAATTAAATTAAATAATAAAATAAAATAAACACACTGAGTGGCCAGATTATTATGCGTTCAGAGACCATAATAATCTGGTCACTCGGTGTATTTAGTAAAATAAAATAAAATAAATAAAATAAAATAAAATAAAATAAAATAAAATAAAGTAAAGTAAAGTAAAATAAAATAATAAAATAAAAATAAAATAAATAAAATAAAATAAAATAAATAAAATAAAATAAAGTAAAATAAAATAATAATAATAAAATTAAAATAAAATAATAAAATTAAAATAAAATAAAATAAGAAACTTGCCGCTGAGAACACGCCGTTTGTACAGAGGACGTTACGGGAGCTCACGACCCTCGGGGGCACGGGGAGGGCTTTAGGGCCGGTGCTCGCACGCCCGCGCGCGCCCCCACTCACCCGGATGTCCTGGTTGGCGACGGTGACGTAGACGCCCGGCTGGCCCTCGTCCTGCGGGGAGACGTCCGGGCGGCCGCTGAAGGGCGAGACGGTCACCGTGCGTCCCGCGGGCAGGACGGGGAGGCTGTCGGTGAGCCCGCCGTCCACCCACGTCTGCGGAAGGAGACCGCGGTCACGCCGGGGCCTGACCGTGATTCCGTCTCATCATGGATGTTTCTCTCTCTCTCTCTCCTCTCTCTCGTCCTCTCTGAAATCAATACAAATATATATATATTTTTTTTTATAAAAAAGAAGTTAACGCGAGTGTTTTGAGGAGGATGAGGCTCAGCTTGGGCGGATGCCGGTGAAGGCGTCCGAGGCCCTGTCCTAGGGCCGGGACGTGTCCTCGAATCACAGTGGGAATCCACTGTTTACGCTGACGTTTCACCGTCCACCACTGCGCACGATCCTATATAACAAAAGCCTAAAATGCAAATCAACCGAACGGCGGAACGACCGGTTGCTATGACACGCACTGACCACCAGGGGGCAGACGCTCAACACAGGAGCTGCCCCCAGCCCGCAGGCCCCCGACCAGCCCAGGCGGGTTCCAGCAGGGGGGCCCCTGATCGCCCCACAGATCGGCCCTGATCGCCAGCCAGGCCCAGGGACCCTGCCTGTGCACGAATTTCATGCACCGGGCCTCTAGTTTTATTATATCCCTGGAAAGCGACATTTTGTTTCCTTTTAAAAATATGTTTATTTTAACCTTGCTTGGGGGCATGTCCCCCATTTCATTTTGGTATACGTTTATTTTTTTAACACAAACGCGTGGACTTTTTAACCTCTAGTCGGCGAAGTCACTTTTTTTTTTTAACAAGGACAAAATCTTGTTGGCCCCCTAAAACTCAAAGCTCAGCACACGGCCAAAGTCAGTTTCAGGTGAAAAAGTTTAAAAGTAGAACTTAATCGCGACTGCTTCCCAAGTCATCGTTTTGCTAAGTCCTGTGTAAAAGAAATATTAACTGTCCTCGTCTAAAGAAAACTTTCCTGTAACACGATTATTGATTTTCCAGAGGCTGTCCCTACGAAATTTTTCTTTCCGCGTATTTCCATATAGTGCCCCAAACAAAAGTTACCGAAATGTTCAATCTGTGAGATTCCATAGGTTTGGTAACACATTTTTGTAGGTAAAAATAAATAAATATTTAATACCGGAGGCCCGGTGCACGAAGATTCATGCCAGAATGGGCCTTCCTTCCCCTGGCTGGCGGCACCACCTTCGCTCAGGCCCAGAGGTGCCTTTCCGCCTTCCCACGCTGCCCAGAGGCCCGGAACGGCCGGGGGCGGTGCGGAATGCCTGCGTCTCGCCCCTGGCCACTCGGCGCCTGTGTATGCAAATTAACCCGCCATCTTTGTCAGGTTAATTTGCATACTCACTCCTGATTGGCTGGTGGGCGTCGCGAAGGTACGGTCAATTTGCATCCTTCTCTTTTATTAGTGTAGATTGGGGGGAAAATATACATTTCTATTGATTTCAGAGAGGAAGGGAGAGAGAGAGAAACATCCATGACGAGAGAGAATCTTGGATCGGCCCCACAACCCGGGCATGTGCCCTTGACCGGGAATCGAACCCTGACCTCCTGGTTCCTAGGTCGACGCTCAGCCACCGAGCCACGCCGGCCCGGCTAGGGACCAGAATTTTCTGTCTGGAACTTAAGTAGAACCACGACCCCACTTTGGACTGATCTGGGACCACCCAATAATTATAACATTGGGTCCTTCACAGGGGACGTGTCCCTACGGGAACCCCGGTCACCGGTCAGGGATCAGAACCTACCTGTCCTTGGTACTCCACGGGTTTCAGGCCGGCGTAGAGCGGCACGAAGCTGCTGGCCAGGAGGACCTGGGGGAGGAAACGGAGAAACGGCTCAGGCACGGAGAGGCGCTCACACGCAGACACGAGATTTGGTGTGTGGTGATTTCCTGCAAATTTCCACGTCGTCAAGAAGAATTTCTTAAATCGCTCCGAGAAAGGAAACGTTACGGACAATTCAAGTGAGCAACGGGACGCACTTAAGTAGAAGAAGACACAGTGGATGCCAGAAGGGACTCTAGAGAGGTGTGTCTGGCTCAGCATTGAATGGCCTTCCCCTGCCTCTCCCTCAAATTCAATTTTTTTTTTTTTTAAGAAGGTGCCGTCGGCCTGCGGACTCAAGGGTCTCAGGTTCGATTCCGGTCAAGGGCATGGACCTGGGTTGCGGGCACATCCCCAGTAGGGGGCGTGCAGGAGGCAGCTGATCGATGATTCTCTCTCATCTGCCACCCATTTCTCTTCTGTGAAAAAGCAGTACCTGGCCCCGGGCAGTGTGGCTCAGGGGTTGAGTGTCAACCTAGGAACCAGAAGGTCATGGTTCGATTCCCGGTCAAGGGCACATGCCCGGGTTGTGGGCTCGACCCCCAGTCGGGGGCGTGCAGGAGGCGGGCGATCCATGATTCTCTCTCATCACTGATGTTTCTCTCTCTCTCTCCCTCTCCCTTCCTCTCTCTGTGAAAGCTACCTAATAAAAGAGTAACATGCTAATTGACCGTACCTTCACGACGCCCACCAGCCAATCAGGAGTGAGTATGCAAATTAACCCAACAAAGATGGCGGGTTGATTTGCATACACAGGCGCCGAGCGGCTGGGAGCGGGGGAAGGAAGGCCCATTCTTGCAAGAATCTTCGTGCATCGGGCCTCTTGTAGAAAAATAAAGAAAACATAATACACGTACAGCGTCTTACCTAACCCGCCAAGTATCAGCTACGTTCGTTGAAGGAGCTGTTATTGCCACTCAACGGCACGGGAGACCTGCTTCCAGAATAGACACGGGGCGCTGGGCGTGGCGAGGCGCACGCGGGACTGCCCGGGAGGCCTCTGCAGGCACGTGTGGAGGCGGTGGATCCGCTCACGGGGCACACGGCTGACTGAGCACGGGCCAGCTCAGCCAGGACAGGAAACCACGGGTGTGAGGGGCACAGCGTGCCGACTTCCTCCCACGGGAACGCGTTACCTTGATGAGGTCCTCCCGGGAGGAGAAGCTGGACACCAGGGCGTTCTCCCCGGTCCTGGTGCTGGTGATGGAGACGTGCAGGCGGCTGTGGGCCAGCTCGTGGGCGTTGGGGGGAAGGATCGACTCCATTCCGCGTCTGGGGGAGGAAACCTGGCCCATGTCACTCCCCGCTCAGTGTCATTATTATTTACTCGTGAAATATACATATTTTTTCATTTAATTTATTTTATTTTTTATAATGTTACATGCAATAAACATTAATATTTCAAGAAAAACGATTTTAAATATAATAATGTTACATGCAATAAACGTTAATATTTTCACACACAAAAAGATTTTAAATATAATATTACCAAAACTGTACTAACATAGTATAATAGCACAAAAGTATATTTCCTACAGCTTTTGTGATTTTAAATATGTTTTCATAGATGTCAGAGAGGAAGGGAGAAGGAGAGAAAGAGAAAAACATCGACGATGAGAGAGAATCATGGACCGCCTGCCTCCTGCACGCCCCCTACTGGGGATGGAGTCCACAACCCGGGCCTGTGCCCTGACCGGGAACCGAACCCGGGACCCTCCAGTCCCCAGGCCGATGCTCTATCCACTGAGCCACACCGGCCAGGGCCTTTTTATTTATTTTAAATGGGATCCCTGGGCCCTGGCTGGTGTGGCTCAGTGGATAGAGCGTCGGCCTGGGGTCTGAAGGGTCCCAGGTTTGATTCCGGCCAAGGGCACATGCCTGGGTTGCAGGCTCGATCCCCAGTCGGGGGCGTGCAGGAGGCAGCCGATCCCATGATTCTCTCTCCTCGTGGATGTTTCTCTCTCCCTCTCCCTCTCCCTTCCTCTCTGAAATCAATAAAAATTAAAAAAAATTTTAAAAAAGGGTCCTCGACGCTGCCTTCCCAGCCGTGGGGCGTGCCCGCGGGGACGCACACGCATCCATACCTCAGTCGGGCCATGAAGTCGTAGCCGGGGGTCACGGCCCCCAAAGTCTGCCTTCGCGTCTCCTCGGCGAGCGCGTAGGTGAACTGGCTGCATTCCTGAAAGAGGACGGAAACGGGCGGCGTGACATTTCGTCGAGAGGATCCTTCTGATTCCAGGGCGCTGTCCCGATCCCACCGGCACGCCCCACGCCCGTCTCCCGGGGACACGCTCCTTCCCTCACCCGCCGTTCCTGGTCCCCAAGCAAGCCACGTGTGGTCCCCGATCCAGCTTTGTTTTGTTTTTCCTATTTTTATTGATTTCAGAGAGGAAGCGAGAGAGACAGAAACATCCATGATGAGAGAGAACCATGGGCCGGCTGCCTCCTGCACGCCCGCCACTGGGGATGGAGCCTGCCACCCGGGTACATGCCCTTGACCGGAATCGAAACCAGGACCGCAATCACTGGTCATTATTATTATTTTTGTTATTAATCCTCACCCGGGGATATTTTTCCACTGATTTTTTACAGAGAGGAAGGGAGAGGGATAGAGAGTCAGAAACATCGATGAGAGAGAAACATCCATCAGCTGCCTCCTGCACGCCCCCCACTGGGGATGTGCCCGCCACCAAGGTCCATGCCCTTGACCGGGAATCGAACCCGGGACCTTCAGTCCGTAGGCTGACGCTCTACCCACTGAGCCACACCGGTCAGGGCTCCATTGGTTTTTAGAGAGAGTGGGAGGGGAGGGAGGGGGAGAGACACAGAGAGAGAAACACGGATGTGAGAGAGACTCATGGATGGGTTGCCTCCTGCAGGCACCCCGACCAGGGATGGAGCCCGCCACCCAGGTACATGCCCTTGACCAGAATCGAACCCAGGACCCTCCGGCCCGCAGGCCGACACGCTGTCCACTGAGCTAAACCGGGCAGGGCAACAGCCCTGATTGCGAGCGACCGCCCGGAGAGCGGAGGGAGGCGTCCTGAGGGCTGTCCTTGGCCAGCACCGAGTCAGAGTCTGGGGCGGGTGGTCGTGGGCGGGTGGCGATGACTGGGACCCGCCTCCGTGAGCTCAGGGTCACGGTGGGTTACACGCATCACCTCCCACGTGGCAGGTAAGAGAACAGGCTGAAGCGATTAAGCATCTTCCCTGATGCGCCGTGAACAGTGAGGGCCATAGGCAGGGTTGGAACCCCGGTCTGTCATCCATTCATTCATTCTTTCTTTCATTCATTCATTCATTCATTCATTCACAGTATGGTGAGAGTGCCTGAGAGGGAGCCAGAATCAAGCCACCCTCCCCCCTCATCATGTCCACATCCTCGTCCCCCGGGCCTGTGACTGTGTGACCTCCGGGGGCAGAGGGCGATGACCCTGGATGACCCAGGCGGGCCGGGGGTCACCCAAAGGGTCCCTGTCAGCCAGGGGTTGGGAACCTCTGTCCCGGGGGCCGTAGGAGACCCTCGGGATCCTGGGATCTGGCCCCGCCAAGGCCTCAGGGGCGCCTTCATCCAACGTTTGGCCCAAACAGAGCAGGCTGATGTTTTCCCCCCCATCGTTCAGCGCGTTGAAACGTATTTATTTTTACGCGTTCGTTTTCGACGGCCGTGGGCATTCACGATTATGTCGCAGCCGTTTCCGACGGACAGCAGAGCGATCAGGCCGTCACATACTTTACGAAGCAATGCCCTCGATACTTGCAGTAACAAACCCCCCCCACACACACACACAATACACCGCATGAGCAGGTGTGCCTCTGAATTATGCATGTGTGCACGCGCTCAGCGCGAGACGGATCGCCCTCCCGGGTGTCACAACACCGAGGCGCGTGAGAAACCTACACCCTCCGGGGCGGGTAGCAAACAGCTGGCTCGGAAACCTCAAAGCCGTCCCGGGGGGAGGCGTGGTTCACGTGGTAAAAAGGGATCAGGTAACCTTCAGCCGAAAGGATGAACAGGGACTGGGGAAAAGGAAGAGTGAGGATGCCCTGAGTGAAAAAAGAAAAAAAGAGAGAGAGAGAGAGAGAGAGAGAGAGCCATTCTCCACCCCCCAATGTGCACAGCAGCAGCAAGGACTTACACTCGCCCGGCCGGCGTGGCTCCGTGGCTGAGCGTCGACCTAGGAACCAGGAGGTCAGGGTTCGATTCCCGGTCAAGGGCACGTGCCCGGGTTGTGGGCTCGATCCCCAGTAGCGGGCGTGCAGGAGGCGGCCGATCCATGATTCTCTCTCATCATGGATGTCTCCCTCTCTCTCTCTCTCTCTCTCTCTCTCTCTCTCTCCATCTCTACAATCAATACAAATATATACATAATATATATACACATATATATAATGTATATATGTGTGTGTGTGTGTGTGTGTGTGTGTATATATTATTTTTTTTATTTTTTTTTTTTTTTTAAGAAAGTAGTCCTGGCCGGCTTGGCTCAGTGGATAGAGCATCAGCCTACGGACTGAAAGGTCCCAGGTTCCATTCCAGCCAAGGGCACATGCCTGGGTTGTGGGCTTGATCCCCAGAGGGGGCGTGCAGGAGGCAGCTGATCCATGATTCTCTCTCCTCATTGACATATCTCTTTCTCTCTCTCTCTCTCTCTCTGTCTCTCTGAAATCAATACAAATATATATATATATATATATATATATATATATATATATATATGTATATATATATGTATATGTATACACACATACACACACACACACACATATATATATACATATATATATTTTTTTTTTTTTTTTTTAAAGAAAATAAGCCCTAACCGGTGTGGCTCAGTGGATAGAGCGTCGGCCTGCGGACTCAAGGGTCCCAGGTTCGATTCCGGTCAAGGGCATGTACCTTGGTTGCAGGCACATCCCCAGTAGGAGGTGTGCAGGAGGCAGCTGATCGATGTTTCTCTCTCTCATCGATGTTTCTAACTCTCTCTCCCTCTCCCTTCCTCTCTGTAAAAAAGATCAATAAAATACATTTAAATAAAATAAAATAAGGCCTCATCTTTTCTGTCTCACTGTCACCCAGGACTTGGGGATTTCTCCCCCAAATTCGGAGCACAGATCCCTGATGATTAAACGTTTTACCCGTTTCTGTTCCCCAGGCAAAGCCGGCAGCTAGCAGAGCGTGAGCCTCTGGCGTGGTTGCTGGACCTCGGTTTCTGGCCGAGGGAGGCGGCCGGGCGGCCACGTCATTACCTCTATTTTCTCCGGTGCCGTGAGCAGGACCGAAGCCACCAAGGATCCCGCCGAAGCCCCCGCAAAGGCCTTGACCTCCTTCAGCAGCCTCTGGCCGTGTTTGTGGAAGGCCGATGCTGCCCCCAAGTGGTAGATGCCCAGGAAGCCGCAGGCAGCAAAGGACAGGTTGATGTGCTTCATTCCACCTGCAAAATTGGCCACACACACACACACACACACCACCAAAAAAAAAGAAAGAAAGAAAGAAAAAAAAACACAGATAAATGCTCCAAGTTGGTATAATGAGCTAATCATGACGCCAAGCCTTTCTTTTCATAGACAATGCTTGGTGCTGAGCACCGATTAGCACAATTAAAGGCTCATCCAACGCCCAAATCGTCCAAGGATTCGTTTTCCCTACCTCTCCCACCTGGACCCCCCCCCCCCCCCCCAAGTTTTATTCATGAAAAGATGAAGTTACAACAGTCCGTATCTGTTCAGGGCATTGCATAATATGCCATTTATTCATTCGATCGCGCCTCCACTGCCTGGCAAAGAGACGGGTGGGTGGATCCGTGCCAATTGGGAAGGCACCTGGTCTTTATTTCTTGACCTTTTTGTCGCTTTGGGGCGGGGGGGAGTGGGTGTGGGGGGGGGTTGCTGTATTGCGGGGACCTCCAATCATGGGAGCAGGGCGCATCCCCAAGGATGCACACATTTGCATTTTGCAAAGGCATCCGTCCATTGCAAAGGCATTGATCCATTGCAAATGCATCGGTCCATTGCAAATGCATTGATCCATTGCAAATGCATCCGTCCATTGCAAAGACAGAGCCCTGCTCCGTCCCCTCCCATCTCCACTTGGGGCACCCACGTTTTCTTCAGAGCAAACACAAAACAAAACTGGATGCTCCCGCAATTATTCAATCACGCGATGAGATTGTTCACCCCCCCGAGGTTCTTAGGACAATCTGAGGTCAGGACTGGCCAGGGCGCTCGCTGGAGGCTCCAAGGAATAAATGGCACCCGCACCACCTGATGATCTAGGGAGCCCCAATTCCGGGGCCATCAGAATAGGTGCAAGGCCCGGGCCCCCCCCCCGCCCCCAATTCGGGAACCGACAACCTTGGTTCTGCAGCATCTGGCTGGGCCCCGTGGGGGACGCAGCTCGGCCTTTGCAGCTGAGCCTCAGCTTTGCAGATGGAGGGGGTGGGGGATGGGGGCTCAGCGGCCAGGCGGCCGCCCCGGGCCGCGCATGCGCAGTGTGCACCCGCGGCCTGGAGGAGACAGCACCCAGGTGGCCGCCAGGCCAGGCCCAGGGTGACAAAACCAGCCCGCGACGCGCACCCGAGCAAGGTCTGGGGGCCGAAGGCCGCCCCCACCCGGCTCCGCCCTCACCCCGCTCCGCCTACCCATGCAGGCTTGAGGCACTTCCGGGTTGGACGCCCCACCTCCCCGCCGCAACCGGAAGGAGGGGCCAGGCCGTCACTCAATGCGGCTCCGCCTATCCATGGAGGTCTGCGGCACTTCCGCGTTAGAGGCCCCGCCCCCTCCCGCCTTAACCGGAAGGCGGGGCTGAGCTGTCACTCAATGTCTCTCCGCCTACCAACGCAGGCAAGCGGCACTTCCGTGTTGAACGCCCCACCTCCCTTCCTCAACCGGAAGGCGGGGCCAGGCCGTCACTCAATGGCGCCCCGCCTACCCATGCGGGCTTGAGGCACTTCCGTGTTGAACGCCCCACCTCCCCCCCTCAACCGGAAGGCGGGGTCAGGCCGTCACTCAAAGCGGCTCCGCCTACCCTTGCAGGCAAGCGGCACTTCCGTGTTGAACGCCCCACCTCCCTTCCTTAACCGGAAGGCGGGGCTGAGCCGTCACTCAATGCCGCCCCGCCCTACCCAAGCAGGCTTGAGACACTTCCGTATTGAACGCCCCACCTCCCT
The DNA here is from genome assembly GCF_027574615.1 of Eptesicus fuscus. NCBI lineage: Eukaryota > Metazoa > Chordata > Mammalia > Chiroptera > Vespertilionidae > Eptesicus > Eptesicus fuscus. The sequence continues at coordinate 2,035,534 of NC_072473.1, forward strand.
GCCTTAACCGGAAGGCGGGGCCCAGCCGTCACTCAATACAGCTCCGCCTACCAATGCGGGCCTGAGGCACTTCCGTGTTGAACGCTCCACCTCCCTGCCTTAACCGGAAGGCGGGGCCGGGCCGTCACTCAATACGGCTCCACCTACCAGGCCCGCCTACCCGCTCGGGTCCGTGACGTCACCGCGCCGACGCGAGGGTCCGCTGGGCCCCGCCTACTCTATTTAAATGGCTGGACTCATCATGGCGGCGCGCACTGGGCCGCTAGACCCAAGGGTCCCCGAGTTCGGGCAAGGGGGCCAGGCTGTCTCGTCCGGAGCCCTGAATTCTTGCATTTCAGTCCCCGTGCGCCGGTTAGCGCCACCTGCGGGCAGGCCCTCCCTTGCGAGTCCGCTGACCCTGAACGACCCTCGGCAGCGGGGCACCGGAAGTGCTTGGCCCTCTTCGCGTCTGCGTCCCGGAAGTGGTTCTTCCCCTACCCCGCCCACCAGCCTCGGGGCGGAAGTAGTTCTTCTTTCCCTTACCCCCCACCCTCGGGGCGGTCCAGCTGTCCCTGTGGGCGGGCCCCAGGGTGGGGACTAGGTTGTGTCCCGGGTCGGGGATGCCGTGTCGCGTTTCTGGGCCCATCGATGATTTTTATGGGATTTTTTTATCGGTAAGGCCGGGCCGCGGCTCGGGGAGCGGCCACTTCCGCAGTCAGCCGCGGGCTGTGTGACCTTGGGCGGGCTGCACAACCTCTCTGGTCTCCAGGTGAATCGTCAAGCTCCTGCCCCATGGCGCGCCCTCCGCGCCCAGCCACGGGGTGGACAGGCTTGGGAAGCAGCTTTGCGTGGTTCCAGGACGCCGACCCGTCCTTTCTCTCCATCAACAACGCCTCCCCGCTTCACCCTAAGAAGCGACCCGGCAGGCATCTCCGGCTTCCGCGTTGAAGGTTCACCAGTCCCCCTGCCGTCCCCCTTTTTTTTAAATCATTTTTTTATTTTTCAATTACAGTGGACCTTCATTCGTTTCAGATGTGCACCCCTGGGGTTAGACATTATAAATCTGATCGTCCCCCCAAAAAAAATCTCATACCCCTCCTACCACACATAGGTATCCTATATAATAAAAAGGCTAATATGCAAAATGTCCCCTCCACCGGGAGTTCGACCAGCAGGCAGGCCGGCCAACCACCCATGTCCCCTCCCGCTGGCCAGGCTGGCCGGACCCCACCCATGCACGAATTCATGCACCGGGTCTCTAACACACACACACACACACACACACACACACACACACACACACGGATCCATGCACCAGTGGGGTCCCTCAGCCTGGCCTGCAGGGATTGGACCGAAACCAGCTCTCCGACATCCCCTGTGGGATCCCGGATTGCGAGAGGGCGCAGGCCAGGCCGAGGGACCCCACTGGTGCACGATCGGGGCCGGGGAGGGACGCAGGAGGTTGGCCAGCCGGGGAGGGACCGCGGGAGGGCTCCAGTCTCGATTGGCCGGACCCCAGCAGCAAACTAACCTACCGGTCGGAATGTCTGCCCCCTGGTGGTCAGTGCACGTCATAGCAACTGGTCAAACGGTCGAACAAACGGTTGGACACTTTGCATATTAGGCTTTTATTATAAAGGACCATATATAGCCCTAACCGGTTTGGCTCAGTGGATAGAGCATCGGCCTGCAGACGCAAGGGTCCCAGGTTCGATTCCCGGTCAAGGGCATGGACCTTGGTTGCGGGCACATCCCCAGTGGGAGGTGTGCAGGAGGCAGCTGATCGATGTTTCTCTCTCATCGATGTTTCTAACTCTCTATCCCTCTCACTTCCTCTCTGTAAAAAATCAATAAAATATATTTTTAAAAAATAAAATAAAATAAAGGACCATATATATGTATATGTACACATGCATATAAACTTTGGACACTTTGCAAACAATTAAAGTAGACATCCTCCGGAATTGTCATTTACGATTGGATACCTCTGAGAATCTTTGCTAACCTATAGGTATTCCTCACCTGGCATAAGAACTAAATATCACACTATGTGCATTACAGAAAAGCAGTTTGAAAATGTAGCATTTATTTATAAGCCTCGTGTTTTTTTTTTCTGTTTTTTTAAAAATATATTTTATTGATTTTTTACAGACAGGAAGGGAGAGGGATAGAGAGTCAGAAACATCGATGAGAGAGAAACATCGATCAGCTGCCTCCTGCACACCCCCTACTGGGGATGTGTCCGCAACCAAGGTACACGCCCTTGACCGGAATCGAACCCGGGACCCTTCCGTCCGCAGGCCAATGCACTATCCACTGAGCCACACCGGTTAGGGCTATAAGCCTTGTCTTAAGCCTCATTGATAGAAACGTTAATGATGAGAGAGAATCATGGACCGGCTGCCTCCCGCACGCCCCACACTGGGGATTGAGCCCACAACCCGGGCATGTGCCCCGACCGGGAATAGAACTGTGACCTCCTGGTTCATAGGTTGATGCTCACCTGGTCTGGTCTTATTTTTATTATTCTTAATCACGATGACATGGATACCAAAAACATGTAGATTATTAGATCAAACTACTATTTTCAACTCGTTGAGCATTTGCATGGAGCTTTTGATTATTTTCCAGTGTTTTAAATACGTTGAAAAAATATGAATTATTAAGGTGACAGTGAAATTATGTGGTTAAGAGGGAAATGCAGTAATTTAGAGTACATTTCTGTCTCTAGATGAAAACTATATCCTTAAGAGATTCAGTGCCTTGGAACTGAGTACGTTTTAACATTCTAATTCATTTTTCCTGCAATTTATAGAGCTGGCATTACTAAAATATTCATATCCCTGAGCTAATGTGGCATAACAAATTTAATTTTCAAAACAAGGATGACATGAATAGAACATGATTCATAATCACTATTTTTTTTCCTTGAGCCTCCTGTGGTAGGCCGTCCATGAGGAAGACAGACTAGCCGGCTGTATAACGCCGTGAAATTGCCAAATAAATACACACTTAGGAAAAGTCGTAAAACAAAAAAAATATAAAAATCCAGAAAAAAAAGAACATTTGCTCAGGATATTTCTTTTCCGTTGTTTCTCAGCGGAATAGGCTACAACCCCACTGCCCTGGTCAGAGTGGTTTGAAATGTGTGGGGGTGCAGAGCCAGCATAGCTCCATGGTTGAACATCGATGTGTGAACCAGGAGGTCCCGGGTTCGATTCCCGGTCGGGGGCACAGGCCTGGGGTTGTGGGCTCGATCCCCAGGAGGGGGCGTGCAGGAGGCAGCCGACCCATGATTCTCTCTCCCTCTCCCTTCCTCACTGAAATCAATCCTATAGAATAAAAGCCTAATATGCTAAGTGTCCAGTCGTCCGGTTGTCCGTTCAACCAATCAAAGCGTAATATGCAAATGATATGCTAAGGCCGCTCAACCGCTTGCTATGACGTGCACTGACCACCAGGGGGCAGACGCTCCAACTGGTAGGCTAGCTTGCTGCTGGGGTCCGGCCGATCCGGACTGATGGAGACGGGCCGGACACACCCTGGAGTCCTCCTGCAGTCCCTCCCCGGCCCCGATCGTGCACCAGTGGGGTCCCTCGGCCTGGCCTGCACCCTCTCGCAATCCAGGCTGAGGGACCCCCCCACCCCACTCTCCCTGAGTGCACGAATTTAAAATATATTTATTTTTTTTAAAAAAGTAATGCACAGGGTTGCTTTGGAAGGTTATTTTGACCAGGAAAGTCTTCAAACCACCGCGTAATCTGGGACCTGAGAAAGGGTGGGGGTTTGGGGGCGCACTGGGTAGGAAGAACCCCAGACTGCACCGCACCCCGGAACGGTTCCCCAGGTCCCCGGGGGGCCCAGCTCAAAGGTTGCCTGCAGCGGGGACGGGATGGGGCCGCTGGGCCAGATTCTAGTTCTGGGGCCCGGCCGGCGGCTTCCCCAGGAGGCGTGTGGCCTCGATGTAAACACGGGGACCCTCTAGTCCTGACCGGGTTGCTCGGTGGTTAGAGCGCCGGCCCTCAGACCGAAGGGCCTCGGGTTCGATTCCGATCAAGGGCGGGCGCCCCGGCGGCAGGCTCCATGCCCGGCGCGTGTGCAGGAGGCAACCGGTTGTGACATCGATGGTTTCTCTCCGTGCCCCACGCTGTGACCATTCGAGGCGTTCTTGTCCACGCTTTTGAGATGTCTGGGAATCGCTAGCCCTTTGCAAACCCCCAGCCCTTTGCAAACCCCCAGCCCTTTGCAAACCCCCAGCCCTTTGCAAACCCCCAGCTCTTTGCAGACCCCCAGCCCTTTGCAAACCCCCAGCTCTTTGCAAACCCCAGTCCTTTGCAAACCCCCAGCCCTTTGCAGACCCCCAGCCCTTTGCAAACCCCCAGCCCTTTGCAGACCCCAAGCCCTTTGCACGCCCCCAGCCCTTTGCAGTCCCCCAGCCCTTTGCAAACCCCCAGCCCTTTGCAGACCCCCAGCCCTTTGCAAACCCCAGTCCCTTGCAAACCCCAGCCCTTTGCAAACACCAGCCCTTTGCAAACCCCCAGTCCCTTGCAAACCCCAGCCCTTTGCAAACCCCAGCCCTTTGCAAACCCCCAGCCCTTTGCAAACCCCCAGCCCTTTGCAAACCCCCGGCCCTTTGCAAACCCCAGCCCTTTGCAAACCCCAGCGTGTTAACGCCAGTGATTTTTACCCGTCGCTTAGTGTTGTATGCAGGCGTGAGCGGGGGCTGCAGGAATCAACGAGACTGTGACGGATGCAAGAAATCTCACGCGTGTGACTTGGGAGGAGTGGACGATGAGCCGTGTCGAGGAAAAAACAAAAAACAAAACAACGGGCCGCGTGTTACCTTGACCAGCGTGGGGAGGCCTGCGTGGCGTCCTCGCCACCTCAGAGACCTCAGGTCGCCTCCCTGGAGGGTCTGACATGGGAACGTTAGCTGAAAGCGTGGATGGAGGGCCGTCACCTCCCAGGCCGGTGTATCCCCTGATGTGGGAGGTCCATCTTTCCCTGCACGGGGCCTGTCTGTCTGTCTTTTTGCATCTATGGTCACGTGTCCCTGTGAAAGGTCGGGGTGCATTGTAACTGCCCTTTTTCCGGGCCCCTCGGGGCACAGGCACCTCTCTGCGGAGACCCCAAATCCCCTCGTTGTTATGGGGTTAACTAGAGGCCCGGTGCACAAACATTCGTGCAAGAGTAGGCCTTCCTTCCCCCGGCTGCCGGCACTGGCTTCCCTCCGGCACCCGGGACCCGGGCTCCTTCCCTCCTCCGGCCGCCCACAGGCACCCGGGACCCGGGCTGGCTTTGCTCCAGCCCCAGCTTCATCAGGAAGGACGTCTGGAAGACGTCTGGTCTAATTAGCATATCACCTTTTTATTCGTGTAGAGTGTTGACTGTTAACTATCCTGCACCCACTTATGTGAAAGAAGCAGGTGTCTATCATTTTACTTTTCACCCAATCCCAGAGGTTTCCCCGCGTTGCTTTCTCCCGCCTCCCTAGTCCATCCCCAAAGGGGCTGGTGATATACAAAGGGCTGGGGATTTGCAAAGGGCTGGGGGTATACAAAGGGCTGGGGGTTTGCAAAGGGCTGGGGGTTTGCAAAGGGCTGGGGGTTTGCAAAGGGCTGGGGATCTGCAAAGGGCTGGGGGTTTGCAAAGGGCTGGAGGTTTGCAAAGGGCTGGGGTTTGCAAAGGGCTGGGGGTTTGCAAAGGGCTGGGGGTTTGCAAAGGACTGGGGGTTTGCAAAGGGCTGGGGGTTTGCAAAGGGCTGGAGGTTTGCAAAGGGCTGGGGGTTTGCAAAGGGCTGGAGGTTTGCAAAGGGCTGGGGTTTGCAAAGGGCTGGGGGTTTGCAAAGGGCTGGGGGTTTGCAAAGGGCTGTGGATTTGCAAAGGGCTGGGGGTTTGCAAAGGGCTGGGGGTTTGCAAAGGGCTGGGGGTCTGCAAAGGGCTGGGGGTTTGCAAAGGGCTGGGGGTCTGCAAAGGGCTGGGGGTTTGCAAAGGGCTGGGGGTTTGCAAAGGGCTGGGGGTTTGCAAAGGGCTGGGGTTTGCAAAGGGCTGGGGGTTTGCAAAGGGCTGGGGGTGTGCAAAGGGCTGGCGGCTCTGGTTTCTGCAACTCTGGTTAGAATCCAAGGCATTTGTACTCTTGCAATGACCTCATTTAATCTCTCCATCATCACAGGCAGCTCCCAGATGTGGGGGGGAGGAGGGGGGGGCAGGATGGGCCGCATTTCCACGGAGGTGAGCCCCCAGGTCCCGCGTGCACCTCCCAGCCAGGTGAGCAGGTGCTTTCACGGAGAACAGAGCGTGACGAATATTTCTTATCATCATATTCTCTTCCTGCCCCTGGCATGTGTCCCCCACACCTCAGGCGGACGGGGGAGGGGAACGGGCTGAGCCCCCAGGTGTGGAGGCGTGAGCCCGCGTTAGTGACCCTAAGCTTTCCTCCCGGCTCCTCTCACCAACATCCGACCCTCAAAGGGCCCCTCAGACCCCCTCGCTCCTTCCCATCTGTCCTCCCCTTTGTCCCCACATCCCTGCCTCTGTTTGGGGTGGTGCCCTCTCGGATCCTGTTTGAATGCTGTTCCTGTGTCTTGGGGAACCCTTGGGCCAGCGTTCCCGCCCTCATGAGGCAGGGTCATGCTTCATCTGAAAGGCCTACAGGATTGCGGAGGCCGTGGTGGGAGGCAGAGATAATGAGCTCATGGCTCCCTGGGCTCCCAACGCCCTCTCTCTTCTTTTGAGAACCTGACGGGAAGCCGCCAGATCTTGAAAGTCAGGCTTTATCCCAGAAAAAAAATAAAGGGATGGATAGCCGGGCCTCCATATCAAAGGAGGAAGGCCAGGCCTCGCGTAAGCCCCTAGAACAGAGGGAGAGGCCGAGGCCGGGGTCAGCTCCTTCCTCCTGCAGCTGCTGCTGAGATGGCAAAGGGTTTCTGCAGAGCCTCAGGGAGTAAAAAAATTAAAATAAAAATAAATTGACCGGCGTGGAAACCCCAGCCCCTGCCAGAGGCTTAAGCAAGTGTGTGTTTCGGATCCGGAAATGTGGATGCAAATCATGCTCATGGGTCAGAGAATCTTTTGATGTTTTTAAAGTAACAATTAAAAATATATTTTTTAAAAAAAAACACACACAAAACATTCTAGCCCTGGCTGGTGTGGCTCAGTGGATGGAGCGTCGTCGGCCTGCGGACGGAAGGGTCCCGGGTTCGATTCCGGTCGAGGGCGTGTACCTTGGTTGCGGGCACATCCCCAGTGGGGGGGCGTGCAGGAGGCAGCTGATCGATGTTTCTCTCTCATCGATGTTCCTAACTCTCTCTCCCTCTCCCTTCCTCTCTGTAAAAAAATCAATAAAATATGTTTAAAGAAAAAAAAAATCAATAAAATATATTTTTTAAAAAAAAAAACATTCTAACTCTGCCCTGGCCAGTGTGGCTCAGTCGGTTGCGGCATCGTCCCGCACACCGAAAGGCTGCGGGTTTGATTCCGGGTCAGGGCACGTCCCCAGGTTGTGGGTCCCCTAAGGGTTGGGGGCTCCAGGCATAGGGAACGCCCGGCCCTCGGGCCGTATATGGAACAGGAAATCGCTGGGTCTGGCCCCAGCCGAGCCGTTAGGGGTGAGTTCAAACAGAGCGGGCTCTGTGTGTAAGCTGATGATTTTGTTTTGTTTTGTTTTGTTTTGTGGTTTTTTTAAAATATATTTTATTGATTTTTCCAGAGAGGAAGAGAGAGGGATAGAGAGTTACAAACATCGACGAGAGAGAATCATCGATCAGCTGCCTCCTGCACACCCCCCACTGGGGATGAGCCCGCAACCAAGGCACATGCCCCCGACCGGGAATCGAACCCGGGACCTTTCAGTCCACAGGCCGACGCTCTATCCACTGAGCCAAGCCGGTTTCGGCTAAGCTGATGATTTTGTATGGCCGTGACTGATGTGAAATATCCAAGGGTCCATGGCAGGAGACCGGTTCCCAGCCCTGCACCCATCTCCTCGCGGCCATAGGAGGGCACTGTCCCCTCCCCACCCTCCCAGAGGTCTGGTGCCCTAAGATTTCTGTAAACGGCTCCCCCTGGTGGCCGGAGTGTAGAACAGCTCTCCCCTGCCGGCCTGATCGCCTCTAACTGCTCTCCCCTGCCGGCCTGATCGCCCCTAACTGCCTCCGCCTCGGCCCCGCCATCATGGCTTTGTCCAGAAGGACGCCTGGAAGGCCATCCGGAAGATGTCCGGTCTAATTAGCATATGACCCTTTTATGCGTATAGATAGAGATATGTTTTTATTGATTTTTGAGAGACAGGGAGTGTGTGTGAGGGAGAAACATTGATGGGAGAGAGAAACATTGATAGGTTGCCTCCCCCTGTGCACTCCCAGCTAGGGATCACGCCCACACGCTGGGCACGTGCCCTGACTGGGAATCGAACCCGCGACCTTTCTTTTTTTTTTTTAATATATTTTACTGATTTTTTACAGAGAGGAAGAGAGAGGGATAGAGAGTTAGAAACATTGATGAGAGAGAAACATCAATCAGCTGCCTCCTGCACACCCCCTACTGGGGATGTGCCCGCAACCAAGGTACATGACCTTGACCGGAATCGAACCCGGGACCCTTGAGTCCGCAGGCCGACGCTCTATCCACTGAGCCACACCGGTTTTGGCGTACCTGCAACCTTTCCATGGGACAACGTTCCAACCGACTGAGCCGCACCGGCCAGGGCAACCACGGCGTTTTTCTCCGTGGGAGCACCTCGATATCTCACCAAGGTTTGACGACACTTACAAACCGCCAGAGAGAAAAAAAAAAAAAAGCATACGAAATGGCAACTATCACACTTAAAAACGACAGAGCCAGTCTACCGTCTTTTCTGTTCAGAACATATGCTTATCGTGCCCAAAGAAAGGGGCCTTCAGAAAAAACTCTCTTTTTCCTTACATGACGTAAAATATTGATTTTTATGATGGCCATGGAGATAATGATAACTAAAGGCCGTGGCGCTTCTTCAGTTAGATGCAAAAGACGGACAAATCCTACAGCGTCTCCGATTGCCAGAGATTGGATAACAGTGTGTCCAGATTAAAAAAAAAAAATCACCGAATGATGATCGTTTCTTTCTCTCTGCACGCGGCCTCTCACTATTAAAAGGCATCTCTGGGCTGCTATGATGGGCTTAGCAGGGTTCTTTGTATCCAGTAGGATGGCATTGTGCTGTGTCTTTAAAAAAATACCCCAACTGTTCCCAGGAATCTTGGGTAATGGCGCCCCCTGGTGCTGAGAGTACACAGTTGCCCGGCTCCTGCTGAATAACAGCGCCCCCTGGTGCTGGGCGTACACAGTTGGATGGCTCCTGCTGTATAACGGCGCCCCCTGGTGTCGGAAGAAGGTATTTTCAGAAAAAAAAAAAACAACACTTTTTTTCTCTACATCAGTGGTCAGCAAACTCGTGAGTCCACAGAGCCAAACATCAACAGGACAACGATTGAAATTTCTTTGGAGAGCCACATTATTTAAACATAAACTTCTTCGAACGCCACTTCTTCAACATAGACGCGCCCAGGCCGTGGTATTTTGCGGAAGAGCCACACTCCAGGGGCCAAAGAGCCGCATGTGGCTCGCGAGCCGCCGTTTGCCGACCACGGCCCTACGTGAAGTGACATATTGATTTTTGAGATGGCCGTGGAGATAATGATAACTAAAGGCCATGGCGCTTCTTCAGTTAGATACAAAAGACGGATAAATCCTACAGTGTCTCCGATTGCCAGAGATTGGATAACAGTGTGTCCGGATTAAAATAAAAAAAATCACCGAATGATGATCGTTTCTTTCTCTCTGCATGCGGCCTCTCACTATTAAAAGGCATCTCTGGACTGCTATTATGGGCTTAGCAGTGTGTTTTTTTGTTTTTGTTCAATAGGGATGGCATTGTGCTGTGTCCTGAAAAAATACCCCAACTGTCCCCAGGAATCTTGGGTAATGGCGCCCCCTGGTGCTAGGAGTGCACAGTTGCCCGGCTGCTGCTGTATAACGGCGCCCCCTGGTGCTGGAAGAACGGACCTTCAGAAAAAAAAAAACACTTTTTTTCTCTACATCAGTGGTCGGCAAACTCGTGAGTCAACAGAGCCAAACATCAACAGGACAACGATGGAAATTTCTTTGGAGAGCCACATTTTTTAAACGTAAACTTCTTCGAACGCCACTTCTTCAACGTAGACTCGCCCAGGCCGTGGTATTTTGTGGAAGAGCCACCCTCCAGGGGCCAAAGAGCCGCATGTGGCTCGCGAGCCGCCGTTTGCCGACCACGGCCCTACGTGAAGTGACATATTGATTTTTGAGATGGCCGTGGAGATAATGATAACTAAAGGCCATGTTAGATACAAAAGACGGATAAATCCTACAGTGTCTCCGATTGCCAGAGATTGGATAACAGTGTGTCCGGATTAAAATAAAAAAAATCACCGAATGATGATCGTTTCTTTCTCTCTGCATGCGGCCTCTCACTATTAAAAGGCATCTCTGGACTGCTATTATGGGCTTAGCAGTGTGTTTTTTATCCAGTAGGATGGCATTGTGCTGTGTCCTGAAAAAATACCCCAACTGTCCCCAGGAATCTTGGGTAATGGCGCCCCCTGGTGCTAGGAGTGCACAGTTGCCCGGCTGCTGCTGTATAACAGCGCCCCCTGGAGCCGAGAGAACACAGTTGCATGCTCTCCTGCTGGATAAGGGTGCCCCCTGGAGCCAAGAGAACACAGTTGCATGCTCTCCTGCTGGATAAGGGTGCCCCCTGGTGACGAGAGAACACAGTTGCATGCTCTCCTGCTGGATAAGGGTGCCCCCTGGAGCCGAGAGAACACAGTTGCATGCTCTCCTGCTGTATAACGGCGCCCCCTGGAGCCAAGAGAACACAGTTGCATGCTCTCCTGCTGGATAAGGGTGCCCCCTGGAGCCGAGAGAACACAGTTGCATGCTCTCCTGCTGGATAAGGGTGCCCCCTGGAGCCGAGAGAACACAGTTGCATGCTCTCCTGCTGTATAACGGCGCCCCCTGGAGCCGAGAGAACACAGTTGCATGCTCTCCTGCTGGATAACGGTGCCCCCTGGAGCCGAGAGAACACAGTTGCATGCTCTCCTGCTGGATAAGGGTGCCCCCTGGAGCCGAGAGAACACAGTTGCATGCTCTCCTGCTGGATAACGGCGCCCCCTGGAGCCGAGAGAACACAGTTGCATGCTCTCCTGCTGGATAATGGCGCCCCCTGGAGCCGAGAGAACACAGTTGCATGCTCTCCTGCTGGATAAGGGCGCCCCCTGGTGCCGGGAATGCAGAGTTGCACGGCTGCTGCTATTTCTCTTGTTCGGTAACTACAGAGAACAGTGTCAGGACAGGAATGTGAGCGTAGCCGAGCTCGGGAGAAGAAGCTAAACACTGACCCCGTGTCAGACAGAAACCGGACAGCACGCAGTTGTCCAAGGACAAGATGAGTGGGCCCATCAGGCAGCAGGCTGGTGGCCTGGAAATATGGGGTGCCCTCCTTCTGTACGTGGGGGTCACAGTCAATCGTGTGGGTACAGTCCCGTCTCCAAGGAGAGGGTCACAGGAGTCCTTATCCCCCTTCTTACTATCCCTCCTCCTCCTCACACCCTCCTTCCTCCTCAACCTTCCCTTCTTTCTCTTCCTCCTCCTCCCCCTCCTCTTCCTCCTTCTCTTCCTTCCTCCTCCCCCTCCCTCCTCCTCCCGCTTCCTCCTCCTCCTGCCATCTCCCTCCTCCCCTTCTCTTCCTCTCCCCTCACCCTCCTCCCCCCTCCTCCTGCCCTTATTTCTCTTCCTCCTCCTCTTCTTCCTCCTTCTCTTCCTTCCTCCTCTTGCTCCTCCCCTCCCTCCTCCTCCCCCTCCTCTTCCTTCCTCCTCCTCCTGCTCCTTCCACTTTCCCTCTTTCCCCTCCTCCCCCTCCTCCTCCTCCTCTTCCTCCTCCTGTGCCTCCTCCCTCTCTTCCTCCTCTTTGTCTTCCTTCTCCTCCTTCATCCTGCTACTCCTCCCCCTCCTCCTCCTTCTTATCCCCTCCTCTCGCTCCTCCCCTTCCCCCTCCTTCCCTCCTCTTCCTCCTCCTTCTCTTCCTCCTCCTCCCCCCTCCTCCTCCTTCTCTTCCTCCTCCTCCCCCCTCCTCCTCCCTCTTCCTCCTTCTCCTGCCATCTCCCTCCTCCTCCTTCTCTTCCTTCTCCCCTCACCCTCCTGCCCCCTCCTCCTGCCCCTATTTCTCTTCCTTTTCCTCCTCCTCTCTCTCCTCCCCTCCCCGCTCCTCCTCCTCTTCCGCCTCCTCCTCCACCTCCTCCTCCTCTCCAAGTGTATTGGTTGATCCACAGCACACGCCCTCCCCTCCTCCAGGCGCCACCTCAGCATCTGCTTCGAACACACCCCACCCGTGGCTCGCACCCTCTACAGAAACGCTGTGTCAGCAGCAGGATTTTGGGGGGTGGGGGGAGTGGCCAGATACTTTTCTTATTGTCAACCTGTTTGCAAACACCTTCCCTTGCAGAATCCCACTATGCGCACCCAGAGTCGAGTAGACGTCTGAGATCATTGCACCTAGAACAGCAGAACGTCTGGGTGACTTACTGACAACACCAGAGGCCCGATGCATGAAGATTCGTGCAAGAATGGGCCCTCCTTCCCCTGGCTGCTGGCACGGCCTTCGCTCCGACGCCAGAGCCGCCTTCCCGCCTTCCCATGATGCCCAGAGGCCCGGAGCGGCTGGGGCGGTGCAGAACGCCTGCATTGTCCCCATGGCGATGACGCAAGCATCCTGCCCCACCCCCGGCCGCTCGGCGCCTGCGTATGCAAATTAACCCGCCATCTTTGTTGGGCTCATTTGCATAGGCACTCCCGATTGGCTGTTGGGTGTCGCGAAGGTACGGTCAATTTGCATCTTTCTCTTTTATTAGTGTAGGTAACTAAGGTGCTGTTTTAGAGCAAGGAGAACTGTGCAGTCATGCCCGGGTCTGTTTTAATTTGCCCTCCGATGGCAGGGTTCTTTTCAGCGGCATAATGAAGAGAAAGGGCACGCACGGCCGCGCTTGAATTGGTATCTTTTATTCCTTTACAGGTGGTTTGTGTCTGTTTATTACATCCGCTGGGCAACCAGCTTCCCTTTCTGGAAATTTGTATAATGTCCTGTAGTATTTTCTCCTTCTCCTCCTCCTCCTCCTCCTCCTCCTCCTCCTCCTCCTTTTCCTCCTCCTCCTCCTCCTCCTCGTCCTCCTTCTTCTTCTTCTTTTCTTTTTCTTCTTTTAAATATATTTTTATTGATTTTTCACAGAGAGGAAGGGAGAGGGATAGAGAGTTAGAAACATCGATGATGAGAGAGAAACATCGGTCAGCTGCCTCCTGCACGCCCCCTACTGGGGATGTGCCTGCAACCAAGGTACATGCCCTTGACCGGAATCGAACCTGGGTCCCCTCAGTCTGCAGGCCGACGCTCTATCCACTGAGCCACACCGGTCAGGGCTAGTGTTTTCTTCTTAAAACAAACCTGAAGAGGCGTGGCTGGTTGCGCTAAATGGATAGAGCATCGGCCTGCAGACTGAAGGGTCCCGGGTTCGATTCCGGCCAAGGGCATGCACCTTGGTTGCCGGCACATCCCCAGTGGGGGGCATGCAGGAGGCAGCTGATCGATGTTTCTCTCATCATCGATGTTTCTAACTCTCTATCTCTCTCCCTTCCTCTCTGTAAAAGATCAATAAAATATATTTTAAAAATAATAAAAATTTAAAAATAAAACAAACCTGAAGATGTACGTTTTCCACATTGTATGCCATCTGAATGCGTGCTGCAGAGCTACCGTGATTTCCATGGGAACTATCCTCGCAGACTTCTGTGACTTTATGCGTAACCAGCTCTAACCCGAGAAGAAGAAAGATTTGCTGAAAAGCCTCCTGCGGCTCGCAGAGCCCCCATGGGTCCAGCAGGGGGCGCTGTTCCATCGCGTAACAGGCCAGCCCCCTCCCCTGCAGGCTTCCTTATGCCCTGCCCTCTGGCTTCATGCAAAGCTTCTCGACTTAATGTTTTAAAAATTTTAAACATTATTTTAAATTTATTTAGAACAAAATTTTACAATTTCCCCCAGTGTGACAGCAAAACACGTGTGTTCATGGTAACGTCTCCTGGCGACTCATCTCGTTCCGATATTTTAGAAAAATATATCGTTTGAACTTTTGCAGTTGAACATCACATTCTTATTTTTAGTACAGGTTTCTGGATTTTACTTTATGTACTTTTTAATTTTTTAATATTTTTTTAATTGATTTCAGAGAGGAAGGGAGAGGGAGAGAGAGAGATAGAAACATCCAAGAGGAGAGAGAATCATGGATCGGCTGCCTCCTGCACAACCCCTAATGGGGATGAGCCCACAACCTGGGCACGTGTCCTGACCGGGAATTGAACTGTGACCTTCTGGTTCATAGGTCAGTGCTCAACCACTGAGCCACACCGGCCAGGCTCATTCCTATATTTTAGAGAAATATATAGTTTGAACTTTTGCTGTTGCACATTGAATTCTTATTTTCAGTACGGTTGTTTTTTTAAAATATATTTCAGAGAGGAAAGGAGAGGGATAGAGAGTTAGAAACATCGATGAGAGAGAAACATCCATCAGCTGCCTCCTGCACACCTCCTACTGGGGATGTGCCCGCAACCAAGGCACATGCCCTTGACCGGAATCGAACCCGGGACCCTTCAGTCCGCAGGCCGACGCTGTATCCACTGAGCCACACCGGTCAGGGCAGTACAGTTTTTTTTTAAAGGGCATTCAAATAGCAAAATTATGCCTTAGCTTTTTAGAGTTTATTTTCATTATTATTATTATTATTATTATTATTATTATTATTATTATAACTATCGGCTTGGTGCATGGATACGTGCACATTGAAAGGAAATTAATTGGAAGGTGGCCAGTGGGGCAGGACTGGGCGAGTTGGGCCAGACACACCCTGGAGCCAACCTCCTGCCATCCCTCCCTGGCTGGCCGCACTTGGGGTAACTCCATGGCTCGAAGGGCGTCTGGGGAGTGAACGGGGTCCCTCCGGCAGGTGGGGTCCCTTGGCCTGGCCTGTGAGGATTGGGCTGAAACCAGCTCTACAGTGTCCCCCGAGGGGTCCCAGATTGTGAAAGGACAGTTTTGGGGGGATGCACCCCGGAATCGGGCTCCCTCCTCTCTGGTTCTGGGTGTATCACCTGAGAACCCTATTGCCAAGTCACCGCAGCTCAGCAGCTCCTGCGTTGAGTGTCTGCCCCCTGGTGGTCAGTGTGCATCATAGCAACCGGTCGAAGCGTCTGCCCCCTGGTGGGCAGTGCACGTCATAGCTACCGGTTGGAGCGTCTGCCCTCTGGTGGTCAGTGTGTGTCACAGCTACCGGTCGGAGCGTCTGTCCCCTGGTGGTCAGTGCACATCATAGCTACCGGTCGGAGCGTCTGCCCCCTGGTGGTCAGTGCGCATCATAGCTACCGGTCGGAGCGTCTGCCCCCTGGTGGTCAGTGTGTGTCATAGCTACCGGTCGGAGCGTCTGCCCCCTGGTGGTCAGTGCACATCATAGCTACCGGTCGGAGCGTCTGCCCCCTGGTGGTCAGTGTGCGTCACAGCTACCGGTCGGAGCGTCTGCCCCCTGGTGGTCAGTGTGTGTCATAGCTACCGGTCGGAGCGTCTGCCCCCTGGTGGTCAGTGCACGTCACTACTACCCATCGGAGCGTCTGCCCCCTGGTGGTCAGTGCACGTCATAGCTACCGGTCGGACATCTCCCCCCTGGTGGTCAGTGGACGTCATAGCTACCGGTCAGAGCGTCTGCCCTCTGGTGGTCAGTGTGTGTCATAGCTACTAGTCAGAGCATCTGCCCCCTGGTGGTCGGTGCGCATCACAGCTACCGGTCGAAGCATCTGCCCCCTGCTGGTCAGTGCACGTCACAGCTACCGGTTGGAGCGTCTGCCCCCTTGTGGTCAGTGGACGTCACAGCTACCGGTCGGAGCGTCTGCCCCTGGTGGTCAGTGCGCGTCATAGCTACCGGTCTAAGCATCTGCCCCCTGGTGGTCAGTGAGGGTCACAGCTACCGGTCGGAGCGTCTGCCCCCTGGTGGTCAGTGTGCGTCATAGCAAGCAATTGGAGCGTCTGCCCCCTGGTGGTCAGTGCGCGTCATAGCTACCGGTCAGAGCGTCTACCCCCTGGTGGTCAGTGTGTGTCATAGCTACCGGTCGGAGCGTCTGCCCCCTGGCGGTCAGTGCGCGTCACAGCTACCGGTCGGAGCGTCTGCCCCCTGGCGGTCAGTGCGCGTCACAGCTACCGGTGGCAGCGTCTGCCCCCTGCTGGTCAGTGCGCGTCATAGCTACCGGTCAGAGCGTCTGCCCTCTGGTGGTCAGTGCGGGTCACAGCTACCGGTCGGAGCGTCTGCCCCCTGGTGGTCAGTGGACGTCACAGCTACCGGTCGGAGCGTCTGCCCCCTGGTGGTCAGTGCACGTCACAGCTACCGGTCGGAGCGTCTGCCCCCTGCTGGTCAGTGCGCATCATAGCTACCGGTCGGAGCGTCTGCCCCCTGGTGGTCAGTGTGTGTCACAGCTACCGGTTGGACGGTCTGACGGTTGCTGAGGCTTTTATATGTATAGACTTTTATTATTATTATTCAAGCAATGCTCCCCAGGTGTGCTGGGCCCTCCTGAATGGAGCTGGTTTGTGCCCTGCAGGTAGAGACGCCGGGGATGCTGGGATGCCTGGTCCCAGGCAGGAGGCCGCCTCGGGTCAGCCGCAGAGGCGGCCGCCTTGGCAGAGCCCTCGCTCTGGCCCCCTCCCAGGACCGGGCAGCTTCATCCTCCCCTGAAACCTGGCGTCCGTCCGTCCGTCTGTCTGTCCCCGTGAAAGGCCTGAAGTTCGGACTCCGTGGCCGACTTGGACTTACATTTGACGTGAGCGGAGAGCTGGCCCTCTCCCCTCCTGGGTGAGGATTCAAATGCAAATCGGCGTGGCCGGCCGCCCGGGCCCGGGGGAGTGGGGCCGTGGGAATCCAGGCTCCCGGATGGACGGGGTGGAGGCACATCCTGTCTGCTCTCCTCCCAGCCGTCCTCATCCTGAAACCCGCCGTCCGTGCAGGCCCAGCTGGTGTGCACCCGCCCCAGAGCGTGGATTTCAAAATCCAGCCCTCCATCCTCATCCCCGCGCCCACCCCGAGCACGGGAATTCTGCCTGGGTGTGGTGCTCGTGATCTCCAGTCCCCAGGCACTCACTTCCGTCAGAACACAGCGCCCCCTGCTGCCTGGGTCTGGGCGGGCTTTCCCTGGGACGCACTCTCCTGACCCTCCACTAGGGGGCGAGCGTGAGGCAGCGGATCAATGCCTCATTCTCACATCGATGTTTCTCTCTCTCTCTCCCTTCCTCCCTCTCTAAAATTAATTTTAAAAATATGCTTTTTTTTTTTTTTGCTGAAACCAGTTTGGCTCAGTGGATAGAGCGTCAGCCTGCGGACTGAAGGGTCCCGGGTTCGATTCCCGGTCAGGGGCATGTACCTTGGTTGCGGGCACATCCCCAGTGGGGGGCGTGCAGGAGGCGGCTGATCGATGTTTCTCTCTCATCGATGTTTCTAACTCTCTATCCCTCTCCCTTCCTCTCTGTAAAAAAAAAAAAAAAATCAATAAAATATATTTAAAAATATACATTTTTTTAAAAAAAGAAATAACGCCCTAACCGGTTTGGCTCAGTGGATAGAGCGTCATCCTGTGGACTGAAAGGTCCCGGGTTCGATTCCGGTCAGGGGCATGTACCTTGGTTGCGGGCACATCCCCAGTGGGGGGCGTGCAGGAGGCAGCTGATCGATGTTTCTCTCTCATCGATGTTTCTAACTCTCTCTCCCTCTCCCTTCCTCCCTGTAAAAAAAAAAAAAATCAATAAAATATATTTAAAAATATACTTTAAAAAAAAAGAAATAACATTATTATCATTCTAAGGCAATGGAAATTTTTTAAATATATGTTTTTACTAGAGGCCCAGTGCACAAAATTCGGGCACCTGGGGCGGGGGGTGTCCCTCAGCCTGGCCTGCACCCTCTCGCAGCCCAGGAGCCCTCGGGGGATGTCCGACTGCGGCTTCGGCCTGGGGAGTGGGCCTCAGCTGTCAGTCGGACATCCTTAATGCTGCCGTGGAGGGTGGGAGAGGTTCCCGCCACCGCCGCTGTGGATCCTGCGTTGAGTGTCTGCCCCTGGTGGTCACTGCACGTCATAGCAACCGGTCATTCCGCCGTTGGGTCGATTTGCATATTAGCCTTTTAGTATCGAGGATGGATTTCAGAGAGAGGGAGAGAGAGAGAGAGAGAGAAACATCAGTGATGAGAATCATGGATCAGCTGCCTCCTGCACTTCCCCCCATTGGGGATGGATCCCACAACCCGGGCATGTGCCCTTGAGCAGGAATCGAACCCGAGACCCTCTGTTCCACGGGCCGATGCTCTAACCACTGAGCCAAACCAGCCAGGGCACTAATCTGCTTTTTTCCCCTCTACCCCCCGTGGTCGGCCAACCGCGGCGCGCGAGCCACGTGCGGCTCTCCGGCCCCTGGAGGGTGGCCCTTCCACAGAACACCACGGCCCGGGCGCGTCCGTGTGGAAGACGTGGCGTTCGAAGAAGCTTACGTTTAAAAAATGTGGCTCTCCAAAGGAATGTCCATCGTGGTGCTGTTGGTATTTGGCTCCGTGGACTCCTGCGTTGGCCGTATCCTGAACAGCTTCTATGCATGGGGTCACGTCCGTGACCTTGTCGTGTCTGGCTTTTCGTGTTTTAGAGACGAAAAGGTCGGTCCCTCCCCTTTAATATTTGATTAAGGCCCCCCCCCCAAGCCGTAGAACGTACAGCGACACCTTACGCATGTGCCGCCCCACGTCGCCATCTCACCTGGGCCTTTGAAACCCACGTGGCCTTCGCAAAGAAGCTGAGCGGACCTGGAATGTTCCTCATGGCGTTTCGCCGAATTCTCCCATCTTTTTTTTTTTTTCTTTTTCTTCTTTTTCTTTTTCTGGAAAACGCATCACACTGAGATGCCTTTGGAGTAAGAACGGCCTGAGGTTAATTTTTATTTATTTTTACTTATTTATTTTTAAATATATTTTATTGATTTTTTTACAGAGAGGAAGAGAGAGGGATCGAGAGTTAGAAACATCGATGAGAGAGAGAAACATCGATCAGCTGCCTCTTGCACGCCCCCCACTGGGGATGTGCCCGCAACCAAGGTACATGCCCTTGACCGGAATCGAACCCGGGACCCTTGAGTCCGCAGGCCGACGCTCTATCCACTGAGCCACACCGGTTTCGGCATATTTTTATTTTTTTAAAACAGGAAGCCACGTTTTGTGAAAGGATGCAGCAATCTTTAGTTTCCAAACGACGGATTCCTATTCCATATCGGGGAGATTCATATCATTCAGAACAGCTCAGACGAAGGGATGTTTCATGTAAATGTAATCTGGGAGGTGTTTTCCGTTTGCTCAGAGGAAATCGTGATGCTTGAGTGGACACTGTGGGTGTTGGGGATTGGGGTGCTGTTTGTGGGGGGTGGGGGGTCATCCCGGGCCTCATAGGATGGATAGCTGCGTCTCTGGTCTCCACCCACCACCTGCCAGTGGCATCTCCCAGTCCTGACAAGGAAAATGATCCCCCCTCCATCCAGCGTGGCTCAGTGGCTGAGCATCAACCCGTGAACCAGGAGGTCAGGGTTCGATTCCCGGTCAAGGACACAGGCCCGGGTTGCGGGCTCGATCCCCAGTAGGGGGCGTGCAGGAGGCAGCCGATCCGTGATTCCCTCTCCTCGTGGATGTTTCTCTCTCTCTCTCTCCCTTCTCCCTTCCTCTCTGAAATCAATACAAATATATTTAAAACATTTTTTTAAAAAAATAATAAAATATCCCATATGTTATGAAGGCCCCGTCCCGGGGAACGGAAGGCTAGAGAAACAATGCTGACCCCGATTGGAGCAAATGGTAGACTTTGTATCACGAGATGGGTTCCAGGAGAGTTTTCGACATGGACAGCGTGACATGCATTGGATTTTCAGTCTAATTTCCAAGAGCAAAAAAAACCACGCTGGCTGTAAACTGTCGTATTTCTAGAGTTAGATTTCTCAATTTCTTTTCCATGTAGATTAAAAGAGATGCTATAGGAATGACACGTTTTTTGTGGTTGTTAAATTTCATCAGAGTTTGGACAAAGAATCATTCCTCTTCATTAAAAAAAACACACATATATATATTTAAAAAATATTTTTTATTGATTTCAGAGAGGAAGGGACAGGGAGAGAGAGAGAGAGAAACATCAATGATGAGAGAATCATGGATCAGCTGCCCCCTGCACGCCCCACCCCCCTGGGGATCGAGCCCACAACACGGGCATGTGCCCTTGGCCGGGAATCGAACCCGGGACCCTTCAGTCCGCAGGCGGGCACTCTATCCACTGAGCCACACCGGCCAGGGCAACTTTTGTCAGTTCTGTTCTGTCCACTCACCACTCCGGGGCCTGAACTTCAACAAACTGCAAAGAATTGGGAATGGGTGTGTATTAACTACCCCCAAAACCCCTCTTGCTGGACCGCAGAATATCCTATCTAATAAAAGGCTAATATGCAGGTTGACCGTCACTCCAACACACAAGACGGCTGCCCCCATGTGGACACAAGATGGCCACCACAAGATGACCAGCAGGGGAGGGCAGTTGGGAGGGTCCAGGCCTGCAAGGGAGGGCAGTTAGGGATGGCCAGGCCAGCAGGGGAGGGCAGTTAGGGGGGACCAGGCCTGCAGGGGAGGGCAGTTGGGGGTGACCAGGCCTGCAGGGGAGGGCAGTTAGGGGGGACCAGGCCTGCAGGGGAGGGCAGTTGGGAGGGTCCTGGCCTGCAGGGGAGGGCAGTTGGGGGTGAACCAGGCCTGCAGGGGAGGGCAGTTAGGGGGGACCAGGCCTGCAGGGGAGGGCAGTTGGGAGGGTCCAGGCCTGCAGGGGAGGGCAGTTGGGGGTGACCAGGCCTGCAGGGGAGAGCAGTTAGGGGGGACCAGGCCTGCAGGGGAGGGCAGTTGGGAGGGTCCAGGCCTGCAGGGGAGGGCAGTTGGGGGTGACCAGGCCTGCAGGGGAGAGCAGTTAGGGGGGACCAGGCCTGCAGGGGAGGGCACTTAGGGGCGATCAGGCTGGCAGGGGAGCAGTTAGGCATCCATCAGGCTGGCAGGGGAGTGGTTAGGGGGTGATCAGGCTGGCAGGCAGAAGCGGTTAGGGCCAATCAGGCAGGCAGGCAGGTGAGCGGTTGGGAGCCAGCAGTCCTGGATTGTGAGAGGGATGTCCCAGATTGGAGAGGGTGCAGGCTGGGCTGAGGGACACCCCTACCACCCCCCCCCCCCCCCAGTGCACAAATTTCGTGCACCGGGCCTCTAGTGTGTGTATGTATTAATATGTTTTTATTGATTTTTTTTTTAGAGAGAGAGGGAGGGATAGGGGGAGAGAGAGAAACATCAATGAGCGAGAAACATCGATCAGCTGCCTCCTGCACGACCGAGCTCGCAACCCGGGCACGCGCCCTTGACCTGGCATCGAACCCGCCACCTTTCGTGGCGCGGGCGGGCACTCTATCCACCGCGCCACGCCGGACAGGGTGGGCCGCGGGATATTCTTACCGAATTTGCCGTGCATGGAGGGGAGGGGTTGGGGAAGCCCCTCATCGTATCCGGGACTCCGCTGCGTTCTGGGGTCGGCCGGCCGCGGGGCGGCCACAGGTGCCGGGAAAGGAATGCGGGGACGTTTCTGAGGGGGCTGTTTGCCCATCCTGCGAGTGTTTGCTTTGCTGAGGCTCTCGACATGCCTCCACACATATTCTGTGGCCACGCAAGCAGGCGTGTCTTTTGGAAATCCCCACTCGGCTTTTTTAAGATCGCTCTTATTCGATTATTTGCCTAATTGGGGGCGGGGGGGTTGGCGGAGAGAGAGAAGGGTTTGGGAAATGCATTTCAAGGAGGCGGTCAGCTACCAGCTCTTTTTTTTTTTTTTACATGTTCATTATAACATTTATTTTCATATTTAAATTTTTTTTTGGTCTTCATTTATTTTATTTTATTTTTTTAAAATTTCTTTATTGATTAAGGTGTCACATATCTGTCCTCATCCCCCCATTCCCATCCCCCACCCCTCCCCACACATGCCCCCACCCCCCTGTTGTCCTTAACCATTGGTTAGGCTCGTATGCATGCACACAAGTCCTTTGGTTGATATCTCCCCCGCTTCCCCCACCCTCCCCTACCCTCCCTCTGAGGCCCGACATGAGCGAGATCATGTGTCACTAGAAATACACTTATAAGAACCGAATGTGAGACGAGCAATAATAGTTATGCTGACAGGCAAATGAATCAGTCTGTAGTGAGTTTCTTTCTGGACCAACAGTTCTTTTGAGACCCAATTTCAATGTCCACCGGTTCCTTATGTGTACATGTCGGCACTGACCCCTCAGCTCTGGATGGTGGACAAATGGTGGTAATGCAGGTCCGACTCCCTCTGGTTTGGTCTCACCCGGATGCAGGGGCGCGGCTTCACCCGGACTCAGGGGCGTGGCCTCTCCCGGACCCGGGACCCAGCCTCACGCGGATCCAGGGGCGCGTGGCCTCACCCGGACCCAGGGGCATGGCCTCACCCGGACCCGGGACCCAGCCTCACCCGGATCCAGGGGTGCAAGGCCTCACCCAGACCCGGGATCCAGCTTCACCCGAACCCAGGGGCGCATGGCCTCACCCAGACCCGGGATCCAGCCTCATCCGGACCCAGGGGCGCGTGGCCTCTCCCGGACCCAGGGGCGTGGCCTCACCCAGACCCGGGACCCAGCTTCACCCAGACCCAGGGGCGCACGGCCTCACCCGGACCCAGGATCCAGCTTCACCTGGACCCAGGGGCGCGTGGCCTCACCCGGACCCAGCTGTGTGCGGCCTCACCCGGTCCCGGGATCCAGCCTCACCCGGATCCAGGGGCGCACGACCTCACCCTGACCCGGGACCCAGCCTCACCCGGATCCAGGGGCGCACGGCCTCACCCGGACCAGCTACCAGCTCTTGGGTGCCTACAGGAAGACAGCTGAGGTTGTGAAAATGCCACAGATCCCGGAGACGCCCCCCGGGAACTATGAGGACGCGCCCGTCTGACTGTGACGTGGAGATGACGGCTCCTGGCGGAGGGCTCAGAATTGGACACGATGGACCCGCAGAGAAGACCTGGAGGAAACCCCCAGGCAGATGCGAGAGCTGTTTGCAGCCATCTGATGGGGTGGCGGCTTCTCTTCCCCCTGCCGTTTCCTGTCTCGCTGTCAGAAGCCATGGAGGGCGGCCCGTGGGAGGGTGAGAGCAGGAGGCAGGCCTTGGTGGGGGCGAGCAGAGCAGTGTCTGCTCAGCTTGGGGGCCGAGGAGAGGGGGCCTCGCCGGTGTGGCTCAGTGGATAGAGCAGCCGGCCTGCGGACCCAAGGGGTCCCGGGTTCGATTCCGGTCAAGGGCATGTCCCTTGGTTGCGGGCACATCCCCAGTAGGGGGCGTGCAGGAGGCAGCTGATCGATGTTTCTCTCTCATTGATGTTTCTTTTTTTTTTTTTTAATATATTTTATTGATTTTTTACAGAGAGGAAGAGAGAGGGAGAGAGAGTTAGAAACATCGATGAGAGAGAAACATCGATCAGCTGCCTCCCGCACGCCCCCTACTGGGGATGTGCCTGCAACCAAGGTACATGCCCTTGACCGGAATCGAACCCGGGACCCTCGAGTCTGCAGGCCAACGCTCTATCCACTGAGCCACACCAGTTTGGGCTCATTGATGTTTCTAACTCTCTATCCCTCTCCCTTCCTCTCTGTAAAAAATCAATAAAATATATATGAAAAAAAAATTATTGATTTCAGAGAGGAAGGGAGATGGAGAAAGAGAGAGAAACACCCATGAGGAGAGAGAATCACGGATCAGCTGCCTCCTGCACGCCCCCTCCTGGGGATGGAGCCCGCCACCCGGGCCTGTGCCCTGAGCAGGAATCGAACCCTGACCTCCTGGCTCCTAGGTCGATGCTCCACCACGGAGCCACGCTGTTCCAGCATCTTGTCTACCTGCCTTTCATTGCCTCCTTTGTGGCCACGGAGCCTTCGACCTGCACGGGCCTTGTCAGCGCCTCTGTTCCCTGAGGTCGTGTGGTGGGCTGAGGGCAGGTGCCGGTGGGAGGAGGCCGTGATTGCGAATGAATGGAGAGACGCGGGTCCCGCTCGCCGAGGTCACCCCGAGAACGGGCCTTCGTTCCCCGACCCGAGGCGTGGACGGACTCGATGGTGCGTGAGCTGGTGGCCCCTCTGGTACAGCCGTGTGCGTGGCCGTGTCACGTCTGCGTGGGTAGGTTCCGGGGACTCTGGCCGCTGCCTCACCCGTGAATGTTATGACAGGGGAGAGAGAGGCATCTTCTGGACCTACTGTGTGCTGGTTCCAGGAATTAGAAATTGGGGGGCAAGAGGGGGTCTCTCCCAGGGGGGGTCACACTCGGTGCACATGGACTGACGTGAGCTCAGGGAGGACGGAATTGCTCTGTGGGCCCACGTGGCTTCCTGACTCAGAGCTGAGAGAGAAGGGGTGCCATCTGTCATCGGGCTTCTCATAATAGTTAAACCCCTGAGGAATGTGCCTGCCGCCCCCCGGCCCCCCCAACAAGCCGGCTGTGAGGACCCATTCATGGGCCGGGAGACGCTGTCCAGGCCTGTTGTCGGGCTGTCTGTGGCGACACAGAGGAATTCTTTCCTCCCTGAAAGGGGATATGGGGCCGCGGCTGGGACACGCACCTGGCAGCGAGGAATCCCGGGGTGGGAGCCATCTGAGGCCCCCCCACCCCCCCGTGCCCCCCGATACCATCGGGGTCTTATTGCAGCGTTTCCATCCCGGAGGTGGGATTGCGGCCACGGTCTGTGTCTCAGTGGGCGAGGACAGGTGGGGGTGAGTGTGAGCACGGCTGAGGGCTTTATGCAGTCAGGGAGCTCACGCTGTACATTGAAGCCGGCTTCTTCAGCCCCGTGGCTCAGTGGATAGGGCGTCGGCCTGCGGACGGAAGGGTCCCGGGTTCGATTCCGGTCAAGGGCATGGACCTGGGTGGCGGGCACATCCCCAGTGGGGGGTGTGCAGGAGGCAGCTGATCGGTGTTTCTCTCTCATCGATGTTTCTGACTCTCTCTCTCTCTCTCTCCCTTCCTCTCTGTAAAAAAATTCAATAAAATATATTTTAAAAAATAAAGCTAGCTTCTTTAAATATATTTATATATTGGAGGCCCGGTGCATGAATTCGTGCGTGGGTGGGGTCCGGCCAGCCTGGCCACGGGGAGGGGACGTGGGCGGTTGGCCGGCCTGCCTGCTGGTCGAACTCCCGGTCGAGGGGACCATTTGCATATTAGCCTTTCATTCTATAGGACAGACACGGAGCGGCCAGATGATGATGCGTTCAGAGATCATCATCTGGCCACTCAGTGTATATTTATGTAATTAAATGTATTTTTTAGGAGAATACACACTGGGCCTTGGTTTTGAGGGGTTTTAAAGATGGGGCATTTTCTGCCAGCGTGGCTCAGTGGTTGAGCATCAACCCGTGAACCAGGAGGTCAGGGTTCGATTCCCGGTCAAGGGCACCTGCCCGGGTTGCAGGCTCCATCCCCAGTAGGGGGCGTGCAGGAGGCAGCTGATCCATGATTCTCTCTCATCAAGGATGTTTCTCTCTCTTCCTCTCCCTTCTGCTCTGAAATCAACTATATATATATATATATGAAATCAACAGTATATATATTATTGTTGATATATATATATATGAAATCAATAATATATATATTATTTTGTGGGGTTTTTTTTAAAGATCTGCCCTGACTGGTGTGGCTCAGTGGATAGGGCGTCGGCCTGCAGACTCAAGGGTCCCAGGTTCGATTCCGGTCAAGGGCATGTGCCTTGGTTGCGGGCACATCCCCAGTAGGGGGCGTGCAGGAGGCAGCTGATGGATGTTTCTCTCTCATTGATGTTTCTAACTCTCTATTCCTCTCCCTTCCTCTCTGTTAAGAAATCAATAAAATATATTTTTTAAAAAATTTTAAAAAAAGGTCTTCAGTTATGCTTAAAGGAACAATACAAACATCTGTCGGACTGGATGCACGTCCACTTACATATTTCCGAAGTGAAGTAACGTTGGAATGTCCCAAGTGGTCCGTGCCGACGTGGCCTGCTTCGGCGTTACAAGAAAACAAACCTCAGGGTGTGTGTAACATGGGGCCTTCTCGCCAGGTGCCGAGTATTGCCTTTGGCGCCAGGAAATTTGGGATTTTTACGATGGCCGTGGCCGCAGGAAATTTCAGGGGCGCCGTTTCACAAGTATATACTTTTACTTCTTACTCACAGGCCGGCTTCTGGCTCTCTGAAGTCTAACTTTGTGAATTCACGTCAACTATTTGCAACACCCTCTCTCATGTTCTCATGGTTCTTGGCTCCCAGAGGTTCCAGCAGAGCCAAGCAGCAGAGAAAAGTGAGTCTTACGTAAAATTCAGAAAATCCTGGGTCTGCCGAGTGCCTTCCCCCCTTCGCTTTGCCGGGAAATGATAGTTTGGATTTGACCCAATTCGAAACGGAATTTTCTTGTCCCGAGTCTCCTCTCTTTTTCAGCATTTGATGAGCCGGTCAACGCGGCTCAGGCGCCCGGGAAGAGAGGGGGGTGTCCACGGGATGAACGTGCTCGCGTGTCCCGGTTTCCACGCTTTCAGAGAGCGACGGGACCGAGGTACCGGGTCACCGCCTTCTCCTGGTCCACGGGGCCGTGGCATTCGTTTTGCACAGACTGAGCATGAAGAACAACAGCAAACATTTAATTTCTAATTCCTGGAACCAGCACACAGTAGGTCCAGAAGATGACTCTCTCCCCCGTCAGGGTCTATCACAGGTGTGAGCACACAGTAGGTCCAGAGGATGACTCTCTCCCCCGTCAGGGTCTATCACAGGTGTGAGCACACAGTAGGACCAGAAGATGACTCTCTCTCCCCTGTCCGGGTTTATCACAGGTGTACGCACACAGTAGGTCCAGAAGATGACTCTCTCCCCGTCAGGGTTAATCACAGGTACCGGCACACAGTAGGTCCAGAAGATGACTCTCTCCCCGTCAGGGTTAATCACAGGTACCGGCACAGAGTAGGTCCAGAAGATGAATCTCCCCATCAGGGTTTATCTCAGGCACCAGCACACAGTAGGTCCAGAAGATGACTCTCCCCCCTTCAGGGTTTATCTCAGGTGTGAGTACACAGTATGTCCAGAAGACGACTCTCTCCCCATCAGGGTTTATCTCAGGCACCAGCACACAGTAGGTCCAGAAGATGACTCTCTCCCCGTCAGGGTTTATCACAGGTGTGAGCACACAGTAGGTCCAAAAGATGACTCTCCCCCCGTCAGAGTTTATCTCAGGCACCAGCACACAGTAGGTCCAGAGGATGACTCTCTATCCCGTCAGGGTTTATCACAGGTGTGAGCACACAGTAGGTCCAGAAGATGACTCTCTCCCCCATCAGGGTTTATCTCAGGCACCAGCACACAGTAGGTCCAGAAGATGACTCTCTCCCCATCAGGGTTTATCACAGGTGTGAGCACACAGTAGGTCCAGAAGATGACTCTCTCCCCCATCAGGGTCTATCACAGGTGTGAGCATACAGTAGGTCCAGAAGATGACTCTCTCCCCATCAGGGTCTATCAGTCACCAGCACACAGTAGTTCCAGAAGATGACTCTCCCCCCCCCTTCAGGGTCTATCAGTCACCAGCACACAGTAGGTCCAGAAGATGACTCTCTCCCCATCAGGGTCTATCAGTCACCAGCACACAGTAGGTCCAGAAGATGACTCTCTCCCCATCAGGGTCTATCACAGGTGTGAGCACACAGTAGGTCCAGAAGATGACTCTCTCCCCCATCAGGGTCTATCACAGGTGTGAGCATACAGCAGGTCCAAAGGATGACTCTCTCCCCATCAGGGTCTATCAGTCACCAGCACACAGTAGTTCCAGAAGATGACTCTCCCCCCATCAGGGTCTATCAGTCACCAGCACACAGTAGGTCCAGAAGATGACTCTCTCCCCATCAGGGTCTATCAGTCACCAGCACACAGTAGGTCCAGAGGATGACTCTCTCCCCATCAGGGTCTATCAGTCACCAGCACACAGTAGTTCCAGAAGATGACTCTCTCCCTCATCAGGGTCTATCAGTCACCAGCACACAGTAGGTCCAGAAGATGACTCTCCCCCCATCAGGGTCTATCACAGGTGTGAGCACACAGTAGGTCCAGAAGATGACTCTCTCCCCATCAGGGTCTATCACAGGTGTGAGCACACAGTAGGTCCAGAAGATGACTCTCTCCCCATCAGGTTAATCACAGGTACCAGCACACAGTAGGTCCAGAACAGGGGTCCTCAAACTTTTTAAACGGGGGCCAGTTCACTGTCCTTCAGACCGTTGGAGGGCCGGACTGTAGTTTAAAAAAAAACTATGAACAAATTCCTGTGCACACGGCACATATCTTATTTTGAAGTAAAAAAACAAAACGGCAAAAACACCCGCATGTGGCCCGCGGGCCGTAGTTTGAGGACGCCTGGTCCAGAAGATGACTCTCTCCCCCCTCAGGGTTTATCTCAGGCACCAGCACACAGTAGGTCCAGAAGATGACTCTCTACCCCCTCAGGGTCTATCAGGCACCAGCACACAGTAGGTCTAGAAGATGACTCTCCTGTCAGGGTTTATCTTAGGTGTGAGCACACAGTAGGTCCAGAAGATGACTCTTCCCCCCCCCTTTCAGTGTTTATCACAGGTGTGAGCACACAATAGGTCCAGAAGATGACTCTCTCCCCGTCAGGGTCTATCAGTCACCAGCACACAGTAGGTCCAGAAGATGACTCTCTCCCCATTAGGGTTTATCACAGGTGTGAGCACACAGTAGGTCCAGAAGACGACTCTCTCCCCATCAGGGTTTATCATAGTCACCAGCACAGAGTAGGTCCAGAAGATGACTCTCTCCCCCTCAGGGTCTATCAGTCACCAGCACACAGTAGGTCTAGAAGATGACTCTCCCGTCAGGGTTTATCTTAGGTGTGAGCACACAGTAGGTCCAGAAGATGACTCTCTCCCCATCAGAGTTTATCTCAGGCACCAGCACACAGTAGGTCCAGAAGATGACTCTCCCCCCCCTTCAGGGTCTATCAGTCACCAGCACACAGTAGGTCCAGAAGATGACTCTCCCCCCCCCCTTCAGGGTCTATCACAGGTGTGAGCACACAGTAGGTCCAGAAGATGACTCTCTCCCCCCTCGGGGTCTATCAGTCACCAGCACACAGTAGGTCCAGAAGATGACTCTCCCCCCCTCAGGGTCTATCAGTCACCAGCACACAGTAGGTCCAGAAGATGACTCTCCCTTGTCAGGGTTTATCACAGGTGTGAGCACACAGTAGGTCCAGAAGATGACTCTCTCCCCATCAGAGTTTATCTCAGTCACCAGCACACAGTAGGTCCAGAAGATGACTCTCTCCCCATCAGAGTTTATCTCAGGCACCAGCACACAGTAGGTCCAGAAGATGACTCTCTCCCCCTTCAGGGTCTATCACAGGTGTGAGCACACAGTAGGTCCAGAAGATGACTCTCCCCCCCTTCAGGGTCTATCACAGGTGTGAGCACACAGTAGGTCCAGAAGATGACTCTCTCCCCCGTCAGGGTCTATCAGTCACCAGCACACAGTAGGTCCAGAAGATGACTCTCCCTTGTCAGGGTTTATCACAGGTGTGAGCACACAGTAGGTCCATAAGATGACTCTCTCCCCCGTCAGGGTTACTCACAGGTGTGAGCACACAGTAGGTCCATAAGATGACTCTCTCCCCCGTCAGGGTCTATCAGTCACCAGCACACAGTAGGTCCAGAAGATGACTCTCTCCCCCGTCAGGGTTACTCACAGGTGTGAGCACACAGTAGGTCCAGAAGATGACTCTCTCCTCCCTCAGGGTCTATCAGTCACCAGCACACAGTAGGTCCAGAAGATGACTCCCCCCTCCCCATCAGGGTTTATCACAGGTGTGAGCACACAGTAGGTCCAGAAGATGACTCTCCCCCCGTAAGGGTTTATCACAGGTGTGAGCACACAGTAGGTCCAGAAGATGACTCTCTCCCCCTCAGGGTCTATCAGGCACCAGCACACAGTAGGTCCAGAAGATGACCCCCCCCGTCAGGGTCTATCACAGGTGTGAGCACACAGTAGGTCCAGAAGATGACTCCCCCTCAGGGTCTATCAGTCACCAGCACACAGTAGGTCCAGAAGATGACTCTCCCCCCCTTCAGGGTCTATCACAGGTGTGAGCACACAGTAGGTCCAGAAGATGACTCCCCCCTCCCCATCAGGGTCTATCACAGGTGTGAGCACACAGTAGGTCCAGAAGATGACTCTCTCCCCCTCAGGGTCTATCAGTCACCAGCACACAGTAGGTCCAGAAGATGACTCTCTCCCCCGTCAGGGTTACTCACAGGCAACCAGCACACGGGTAGCTCACTCTGTAACACCGAGGGTGTGAAATGATGAGGATCCGCTCCGGCACGTGGGCGGGCGGGTGTGCGACACCCAGAAGGAATGTGGGGTCGCGAACAGAACCGAGCGTCCGTGACACGAGCCGGCCCCGTGGAGGGAGGAGGCGGCGCCGTCACCCTCCGTCCAAGGCCTCGCTGGGATCCGGGGATCCGGGGAAAGCGCGGGCGTCCGTTTCACGAGGCCCAGAGTCCTGGAGATCCTGCCAGGAAATGTCTCAAGGGGGGAATTCACCGCCTGATGGACGTCGGCTTCGGCACCAGCTGCTGTCGACCGGCCGCCGTGTCCGCCCCTCTCTCCCCGTCTTCACGTGTGTCTTTGGTTTTGGGGCGTCGTGAAGAATTGCACTCGGTTCCAACAGCCCTGCCCGGCTGATGGATGTGTCTCTCTCATCGATGTTTCTAACTCTCTGTCCCTCTCCCTTCCTCTCTGTAAAAAATCAATAAAATATATTTTTTTATTGATTTCAGAGAGAAAGAGAGAGGAGGAGAGAGAGAGACACATCCATGAGGAGAGAGGATCATGGACCGGCGGCCTCCTGCACGCCCCCCACCTGGGCATCGAACCCACAACCCGGGCCTGTGCCCTTTGACTAGGAATCGAACCCTGAACCTCCTGGTTCCTCGGTCGATGCTCAGCCCCTGAGCCACGCCGGCCGGGCGAGTCCGTTTAGCTCTCTTCTCCCCCAAAATTAAATGACTTTAATTTTTTTCCCCGGGGGAAATCCACGTATCATGATTCCCCCACAGGTGACTGGCTGTGGGGTAGGAGGGCAAAGGTGGGTTGAAATGAAGGACAAAATGGGGAATGGAATCTCCAGAAAAAGAAAAAAAAAAAGAGGAAAAGGAAAAAGAGGCCCTTATCAGGTTCATTTATTTCTGGGTCTGTCCTCTGAAACAGAACGACCGGGACGTGAAAAATGCTGGGACGCCCTCCCGGGGGGGGGGGGGGGGGGGGAGATGCATCTGATGAAATCGCTTTTGGGGCCACGTCCCCAGCTCTTCACGACGTAGGAACCGTATCGAGGTCTGAGTGAGTGTGACCCAAACGCCGGGGGGACGTGAATAATGCCCGCAAGTGCACACCCGAGGACGCCCGGTGACTCACGTGGTGGCCGTCACGGCCGGTTCCCGTCCAGCAGAGAGCCACCGTCACGGCAGGAAAAAAATATATATATAATATCGTGAATAAAACCTCGCTGTTTGCCCGCAAATTTCCCTTTATGACTCTCTCCCCCATCAGGGTCTATCAGTCACCAGCACACAGTAGGTCCAGAAGATGACTCTCCCCCCCTTCAGGGTCTATCAGTCACCAGCACACAGTAGGTCCAGAAGATGACTCTCTCCCCCTCAGGGTCTATCAGTCACCAGCACACAGTAGGTCCAGAAGATGACTCTCTCCCCCCCTTCAGGGTCTATCAGTCACCAGCACACAGTAGGTCCAGAAGATGACTCTCTCCCCCTTCAGGGTCTATCAGTCACCAGCACACAGTAGGTCCAGAAGATGACTCTCCCCCACTTCAGGGTCTATCAGTCACCAGCACACAGTAGGTCCAGAAGATGACTCTCTCCCCCTTCAGGGTCTATCACAGGGTCCTCGGAGCAGCAGCCCGCACGCCCCGCAGACGCCCTGCCTCTGAAACAGAACGACCGGGACGTGAAAAATGATGGGACTCCCTCCCAGGGGGGAGATGGGACTCCCTCCCAGTGAGGATACGGCTCGGGGAGGGAGGAACTGAACAGAAATCACTGGGACCGGCTGGCGTGGCTCAGCGGTGGAGCGTCGACCTAGGAACCAGGAGGTCACGGGTTCGATTCTGGTCAAGGGCACATGCCCGGGTGGCGGGCTCGATCCCCAGTGGGGGGCGTGCAGGAGGCAGCCGGTCCATGATGCTCTCTCTGATCATGGATGTTTCTCTCTCTCTCTCTCCCTCTCCCTTCCTCTCTGAAAGCAATAAAAATAAATTTTTCTTGGTCGGTGTGGACCTGGGTTGCGAGAGGGTGCAGGCCAGGCCGAGGGACCCCCCCGGTGCACGATCGGGGCACAATCAGGGCCAGGGAATGGCCTAGGAGGTTGGCGAGCTGGGGAGGGACCGCGGGAGGGCTCCAGGGCATGTCCGGCCCAACTCACTCAGTCCCGGTCTGGACCCCAGCAGCAAGCTGACCTACCAGTCGGAGCGTCTGCCCCCTGGTGGTCAGTGCGCGTCATAGCGAGCGGTTGTTCTGCCGTTTGGTCTATTTGCATATTAGCCTTTTATTATATAGGATGTTTCTCTCTCTCTCTCTCTCTCATCCTCTCTGAAATCAATAAAAAAATATACACGGAGTGGCCAGATGATGATGATCTCTGAACGCATAATCATCTGGCCACTCAGTGTATATCCTTTATAATAAAAGGCTAATATGCAAATGGTCCCCTCGACCGGGAGTTCGACCAGCAGGCAGGCCGGCCAACCGCCCATGTCCCCTCCCCCTGGCCAGGCTGGCCGGACCCCACCCATGCACGAATTCATGCACCGGGCCTCATACACACACACACACACACACACACACACACACACACACACACACACACACTGAGTGGCTAGATTATTATACGTTCAGAGATCATAATAATCTGGCCACTCAGTATATATATATTTCCTTTTTTTTTAAGAATAAATTATTTAGCTAAGATAAGCACAGGAGAGAAAACGACTATGTACGTATCCATAATCTTAGGCATATTTTGCTGAAACCGGTTTGGCTCAGTGGATAGAGCGTCGGCCTGCGGACTGAAGGGTCCCGGGTTCGATTCCGGTCAAGGGCATGTACCTTGGTTGCGGGCACATCCCCAGTGGGGGGTGTGCAGGAGGCGGCTGATGGATGTTTCTCTCTCATCGATGTTTCTAACTCTCTATCCCTCTCCCTTCCTCTCTGTAAAAAATCAATAAAATATCTTTTTTAAAAAAATAATAATCTTAGGCATAGTTTCTATCTAGATTTGATGAACGTTTATTTTCTGGCGAGTCGAATGAAGCCAGTTCCACATCCTTTCCGTGTCTGTCATCAATATAACTGTTTATGCATCGCGTGGTGTGTGTGAGTATGTGTCTTGGTAGGTGGGAGAAGCCAGATTGCATGTGCGTGTGTGCACGTGCGCGTGTGTGTGTGTGTGTGTGACTGAGGGCTCTTAGCATGAGCTCGATTGGGCTTGACGGGAATGGGACCTGTTCTGAGTTCAGCGCGAAGAATCAAGCCCACGTGTGTCAGAGAAGGAGCAGAAAGGCGTCTGAGGGTCGTGTGCACTTTCCCGCACGGCCCTTCATCCGGACGCAGACTCACAACCACCGTGATCCGATCAGACAGGCGGGCTGACTGGGGTGGGATGGGGCGGGGTTCGGCCGGGCAGATGTCCAAGACGTGAGGTCTTGGCTCGACGGGCGGCCTGGGTGCTAATTGCTCAGGGGACCGGGCGTGTCAGAAACCAGGAAACCTGCCCGCCCGCTGCCCGGCTCCGAGCCCCCCCCGGGTCTGGGCCCCACGTGTCCAGATTGCTGGAGTCCCCCTGGCTCCCCCACGCACATGGGAACCCGAGACCACTCAGGTGGTTTTTGTTAGAGCACTTCTTTCCTTTTTATTTAAAAAATATATATATATATACGGTATTTTTATTGATTTCGGAGAGGAAGGGAGAGGGAGGGCGCGAGAGAAGCATCCATGAGGAGAGAGAACCGTGGATCGGCTGCCTCCTGCACGCCCCGCACTGGGGATCGAGCCTGCAACCCGGGCCTGTGTCCTGACCGGGAATCGAACCCTGACCTCCGGGGTCATATAGGTCGATGCTCTCTGATCAGATTCTCTCTGATCATGGATGTTTCTCTCTCTCTCTTTCTCCCTCTCCCTTCCTCTCTGAAATCAATAAAAATATACACTGAGCCCTAGCTGGTGTGGCTCAGTGGATAGAGCGTTGGCCTGCAGACTGAAGAGTCCCAGGTTCGATTCCCGGTCAAGGGCATGTACCTTGGTTGCAGGCACATCCCCAGTAGGAGGTGTGTAGGAGGCAGCTGATCGATGTTTCTCTCTCATCGATGCTTGTAACTCTCTCTCCCTTCCTCTCTGTAAAAAATCAATAATATATATATATATATATATACATATATATATATACACACACACACACACACACACACACACACACACACACACTGAGTGGCCAGATTATGATGATCTCTGAACGCATCATCATCTGGCCACTCCGTGTCTATCCTATAGAATAAAAGGCTCATATGCAAATGGTCCCCTCGACCGGGAGTTCGACCAGCAGGCAGGCCGGCCAACTGCCCATGTCCCCTCCCCCTGGCCAGGCTGGCCGGACCCCACCCATGCACGAATTCATGCACCGGGCCTCTAATATATGTATCTACTTCTATATCTATATCTATATCTATATCTATATCTATATCTATATCTATATCTATATCTATATCTATATCTATATCTATATCTATATCTATATCTATATATATATCTATATACTGAGTGGCCAGGTTATTATGCATTCAGAGATCATAATAATCCAGCCACTCAGTGTATATATTTTTTAAAAAAACGTCTGACTGTGAAACACGTCGGATTCCTACCAGATGAAAATCCACTGACATCATAGGACAAACATGCCTGGGCACCGCGATCACGTGGAATTAGAACATGTTATTTCTCTAAGGAGCCCGGTCTTTACTGTGGCCCGAAATCTCCGAGAACTGTCTTGCATTCCTAAGGAAATACAATCCCTCGGCTATTCCTACGTCCTGTGGCTATTGCCGTGTGTGTGTGTGTGTGTGTGTGTGTGTGTGTGTGTGTGTGCGTGTGTGTGTGTTAAGCAACCTCCGTGTTCTTCTTAGGCTGGTCCGGAGAGCCGCGTGGTTTTCCTACCTGGATGCCGGGCTCTATCAGACGTGTTACGAACGTGTCATCTCCTGGAAACGCAGAAAGAGCTGGGACGAACTCCCGGGCCCTGACCCCCAGCCCCCCCGAGAGCCGAATGAGTTTTCT
The DNA here is from genome assembly GCF_027574615.1 of Eptesicus fuscus. Lineage (NCBI taxonomy): Eukaryota > Metazoa > Chordata > Mammalia > Chiroptera > Vespertilionidae > Eptesicus > Eptesicus fuscus. The sequence goes on from NC_072473.1 coordinate 2,071,137, forward strand.
TCGGGGTCTTGAAAGCGAGTGAAAACGCCTGCCGTGTGCTGGCGGGGGTATTTGTTCTAGATGTAATCTCACGTCCCCTGAGGGGAAGAGTGAACTCGGCGGGAACATGTCACCCGATATACACGGAGGGGCCAGATGACTATGACCTCTGAACGCATAATCATCTGGCCACTCAGTGTGTGTATATATATTCATGCACCGGGCCTCTAATATATATACTAGAGGCCCATTGCACAATATTCGTGCATGAGGCGGGGGGAGGTGTCCCTCAGCCCAGCCTGCACCCTCTCCAATCTGGGACCCCTCGAGGGATGTCCAACTGCCCGTTTAGGCCCGATCCCACCGGGAATCCTGTCCCCAACTTTGCTGAAAAGAACGACGCAACTTGAGAGGGGCAGAGACAGAGGAGTGGGGACCAGCTAGAACTGTGAGACATAGGAGTCCTGCCCTGTGAGCCGGGGCAGTGTTGTTCTGATGCAAGAAGGCACCTGCTCACCTGGCTGGGAGTGGCACGTGGGACCTGGGAGCTCACCTGGACATGCGGCCCAGCCTCCCCATCCGGCCGCTGCCTCTTAGGACAGAAAGATTGAAAAACCTTGTTGCAGAAAACGGAGCCACCAGCCCTTTGCAAACCCCCAGCCCTTTGCAAATCCCCAGCCCTTTGCAAACCCCCAGCCCTTTGCAAACCCCCAGCCATTTGCAAACCCCCAGCCCTTTGCAAACTCCCAGCCCTTTGCAAACCTCCAGCCCTTTGCAAACTCCAGCCCTTTGCAAACCCCCAGCCCTTTGCAAACCCCCAGCCCTTTGCATACCCCCAGCCCTTTGGGGTCCCCACCACCAGGCCACCATTGTCAGCCACGGCCGAGTTCCGTGAAACGCTGGCTTCCAACATTCCCAGTCAAAATCCGTCCGGAGCCCGGGACGTTGGCAGGCGCCTGATGAATGGGACCGGGACAGAGACAATGCCCGGGCGGCCGAGAGCCGGGGACGCGTGGAAAACGAAGGAGAGCTGAAACAGGCGGGCGGGAGCCAAGGCCAAGGACGCCGGAGCGTACCCAGCAGAACAAGGCCATCATCCCGGGAAGAAAATACAGCTGGGCCGCAAAGTGCTCGGGGGGGATTGAAGAGAAAACCCTTAGCGACGTCCTCATAGGAGAACCAAGAGGTAAAAAGTTAGAGTCCTCATTCTCAGAATTGGAGCGCGTGGAATTGTGACCGGACAGTGAGTGGATCCGGGACAGTGAGTGGATCCGGGACAGTCAGTGGATTCGGGCCGCCTGTCGCTACCTGAGACGATTCAGCAGAGACGGGGTGCAGTCCTATAGGAGCGTTGATTCCACTCCTGCCGGCAGCTGGGAGAGCAGCAGGTCACCCACAAACACCTGCTCTGCAGCCCCCCCATAAGCCAGCTGCTTATATGGGTAGAAGGAGAAAGATGACATGGGGAAGTGGGCCAAAGGGATAGGAATGGGTATGCAAAATGGGCAGTTTACAGGGAATGCGGGGCTGTGGTATGCAAAGGGCTGAGGGTTTGCAAAGGGCTGAGGGTTTGCAAAGGGCTGGGGGTTTGCAAAGGGCTGGGTGTTTGCAAAGGGCTGGGGGTTTGCAAAGGGCTGGAGGTTTGCAAAGGGCTGGGGGTTTGCAAAGGGCTGGGGGTTTGCAAAGGGCTGGGGGGCACGTTGGCTCCCACCTCACAGGGCACCACCAAGCTCCACAGCCCCCCCCCCCCCCCCGCCTCAACTCCCAGCCTCCCAGCCAGCACGTCGGCCTCCCATTCCGTTGGCCTGAACCCCAGAAGTCTGACTCCCGGCCAGCGGGGCTGAATGGGCCCTGTGTCCGGGTGCTGGCCTGCTCCCCAGCATGCTGACACGCCGGTGAGGGGTGCAGACAGACGCCCCTTTCATTCACTACCAGGGTGGGCATGGGGTGCGGGAACACGGCTGGGTGGTACCACACAGTACGGGTGGTGGGCCCTGGAGGTGAGCGAGGCAGGGAGGCGGGGGCGGGGGGGGCAGGTGCATGAGAGAGAGGCTGCAGGTGGCTGCGAGGTGGGCACGAGGGCCAGGCACGGGCCACCTCCTGGGAGTCACGGCTGAGACACAGGCGTGCGTGGGCATCTCCGAGGGCAGGGTGGTGAGCCTGGCAGAGGCTGTTGGGTGGCTTTCTTTGCTAAATATGTTTTTACTAGAGGCCCGTTGCATGAAAATTCGTGCAAGAATAGGAATTCCTTGCCCTGGCTTTGCTCCCGGCTGCCCCGGAGCCTGCAAGTCCTCGTTCCCAGCCGGACTGCCATTCCTGTAGCTCCCTCCGCAGCCCCCCAACCCTCCCCCTCATAGCAGGTGTCCCGCCCCACCTGGCTGCTCCGTGCCTGTGTATGCAAATTAACCCGCCATCTTTGGTGTGTTAATTTGCATACTCACTCCTGATTGGCCGATGAATGTCGTGGAGGTATGGTCAATTTGCATATTTCTCTTTTATTAGTGTAGATTGATTCCAGAGAGGGAAGGAGAGGGAGAGAAACATCCATGATGAGAGAGAATCTTAGATTGTCAAGTAAAAATATGACAACAGCCCGGCCGGCGTGGCTCAGCGGTTGGGCATCGACCTAGGAACCAGGAGATCCCGGTTCGGTTCCCGGTCAAGGGCACATGCCCGGGTTGTGGGCTTGATCCCCAGTAGGGGGCGTGCAGGAGGCAGCTGATCCATGATTCTCTCTCATCATGGATGTTTCTCTCTCTCTCTCTCTCTCTCTCTCTCTCTCTCTCCCTCTCTCCTCTCCTTCCTCTCTGAAATAAATTAAATAAATATATTTTAAAAGATGACAACAGCCCTAGCCAGTTTGGCTCCATGGATAGAGCGTCAGCCTGCAGACTGAAGGGTCCTGGGTTCGATTCCAGTCAAGGGCACATACCTCGGTTGCAGGTTCGATCTCCGGCCCTGATCGGGGCCAGTGCAGGAGGCAACCAATCAATGTGTCTCTCTCTCATCAATGTTTCTCTCTCTCTCTCTCTCTCTCTCTCTCTCTCTCTCTCCTCTGTCTAGATGCAAACATCATCCCTGAGACAAGGGCATAGGCCATCCGTGGAGGTCCCTGGAGGTGGCCCTGAGAGCCATGGACTGTGTGTGGGTTTTTCTCTTTCTCACACGTCACTTTCCCAGGAATTTATGTGTCTGGATCCATTCGGGTATTTTGTTTGCGTTTCATTCTTGTTCCTCTTCTTTCTCCAAAGGGAGGGAACACAGGTAGGTCTCTCAGGAGGGTTTTTTTTTTTTTTTTTTTTTAATATATTTTATTGATTTTTCACAGAGAGGAAGAGAGAGGGATAGAGAGTCAGAAACATCGATGAGAGAGAAACATCGATCAGCTGCCTCTTGCACACCCCCTACTGGGGATGTGCCCGCAAAGGTACATGCCCTTGACCGGAATCGAACCTGGGACCCTTCACAGGCCGACGCTCTATCCACTGAGCCAAACCTCTCAGGAGGGTTTTGATGAGACGCAGAATCAGTCAAGAAATACCGTGGGGCCCTGACCGGTGTGGCTCAGCGGATAGAGCATCGGCCTGCGGACTGAAGGGTCCCGGGTTCGATTCCAGGTCAAGGGCATGTACCTTGGTTGCGGGCACATCCCCAGTAGGGGGCATGCAGGAGGCAGCTGATGGATGTTTCTCTCCCATCGATGTTTCTAACGCTCTATTCCTCTCCCTTCTTCTCTGTAAAAAAAAATAATAATAATAAAATATATTTTTAAAAATAAATTTTAAAAAATTTTTTTCTTTTTTTTAAATAAGGAAGAACGAGTTTCCAAGCAGGTTGGGCATGGAAACCCAACCCACACCGTGGGCCGTAGCTTTGGATGGATTCCTGGCAAACGGAACCCGCCATCTGTAATAAATCACATGCGGACAATTTTTGGACATTGAGCCGCTTATAAAAATATATATATTTATTTTTTCTGAGCCGGGCGGAGGAATGCGTGCCATCCGATATACATTTCCCGAAAGCCCTCTCCGGTCCGAAGTCCAAGCAATGCCGACATGGGCACCACGCGTCTCAGAGCTGGCTGAGCCGAGCGCGGTTCAGAGACAAATTCCGAAATAGTCCTGACACGGGTGGGTTTTTCTGCTTCTTTCCGCCAGCCTTAACAGCGTGTCTTCGTTTTCTCAGACGTTTTAATGCTTTTTTTTTTTTTTTTAAATATATCTGTATTGATTTCAGAGAGGAAGGGAGAGGGAGAGAGAGAGAAACATCGATGAGGGGAGAGAATCGTGGACCGGCTGCCTCCTGCACGCCCCCCACTGGGGACTGAGCCCGGGACTCAGACCCTGACCCCCTGGTTCACAGGTCTGGGTCCCGTGGAATCAGGGTTGGTCTGTCTATATAAGGGACGAACTCTTGCCCGGCCAGTGTGGCTCAGTGGTTGAGCATCGACCTATGAACCAGGAGGTCACGGTTCAATTCCCTGTCATAGCACATGCCCCAGTTGCAGGCTCGATCCCCAGTAGGGGGCGTGCAGGAGGCAGCCGGTCCGTGATTCTCTCTCCTCATGGATGTTTCTCTCGCTCTCCCTCTCCCTTCCTCTCTGAAATCAATAAAGACATTTTTTTTTTTAAGTTTGGAACTAGCTTAGCCCGTGGCTGGCCAAGGCGAGGCAGGCCGCTGTGCCCACTGGAATGGCGGCTCAAAATGCTCTCTCGATGCCGAGGAGCCAGACTTCTCGGGGAGGCAGCCTTGTTTCGAGGAAAGGGCTTAACGTTCCAACTTTTAAACATATTTCAAGTGTCACATCTAACAACCTTCAAAATTCATTGCACTTTTTTTTTTTTTTAAAATGAGTGCAAGAAGCAAAACACAACGTGAGCTCATGGGAGCATTGCCTGCAGTGATCAGCTGCCCCGGCAGCAGCGAGAAGGATCTTTTTAGAATATGACTTGGGGGTGGGGGTGGGGGTGGGGGTGGGGGGCAGGTTGAGCCAGCCGAGAGAGCACAGGGGACTCTTAGGGCGGGGGGACGACTGGTGAAGCTGAAAGGTTGGGTGTTTGCTCCCACCCCTCGGGGTCAGCTGTGGGCTTGGGGTGAGGGGGACGTGTCCCTGCAGGGGCGGCCTTGGTCACCAATGTGCCATGTGGTGGGGGTGCTGATTGTGGGGGAGTTGTGCATGCGTGGGGGAGCTGCTGGGCATGAGTGGGGAGGGGCTGTGCATGAGCGGGAAGGGGCTGTGCATGAGTGGGGGAGGGGCTGTGCATGGGTCGGGGAGGGGCTGTGGGTGAGTGGGGGAGGGGCTGTGCATGAGTGGGGGAGGGGCTGTGGGTGAGTGGGGGAGGGGCTGTGCATGAGGGAAGGAGGGGGCTGTGCATGAGTGGGGGAGGGGCTGTGCATGAGTGGGGGACGGGGCTGTGCATGAGCGGGAAGGGGTTGTGCATGCATGGGGGAGGGGGCTGTGCATGAGTGGGGGAGGGGGCTGTGCATGAGTGGGGGGAGGGGCTGTGCATGTGGGGGAGGGGGCTGTGCATGAGTGGGGGAGGGGCTGTGCATGTAGGGGAGGGGCTGTGCATGTGGGGGAGGGGGCTGTGCATGTGGGGGAGGTGGCTGTGCATGAGTGGGGGAGGGGGCTGTGCATGAGTGGGGGAGGGGGCTGTGCATGAGTGGGGGAGGGGGCTGTGCATGAGTGGGGGAGGGGCTGTGCATGAGGGAAGAGGGGGCTGTGCATGAGTGGGGGAGGGGCTGTGCATGAGGGAAGGAGGGGGCTGTGCATGAGCAGGGGAGGGGGCTGTGCATGCCTGAGGGAGGGGGCTGTGCATGAGTGGGGGAGGGGCTGTGCATGAGTGGGGGAGGGGATGTGCCTGAGTGGGGGAGGGGGCTGTGCATGAGTGGGGGAGGGGCTGTGCATGAGGGAAGAGGGGGCTGTGCATGAGTGGGGGAGGGGCTGTGCATGAGGGAAGGAGGGGGCTGTGCATGAGCAGGGGAGGGGCTGTGCATGAGCGGGGGAGGGGGCTGTGCATGAGTGGGGGAGGGGCTGTGCATGAGTGGGGGATGGAGCTGTGCATGAGTGGGGGAGGGGCTGTGCATGAGGGAAGGAGGGGGCTGTGCATGAGTGGGGGGGCTGTGGATGAGCAAGGGAGGGGCTGTGGATGAGCGGGGGAGGGGCTGTGCATGAGTGGGGAAGGGGGCTGTGTATGAGTGGGGGAGGGGGCTGTGCATGAGTGGGGGAGGGGCTGTGCATGAGGGAAGAGGGGGCTGTGCATGAGTGGGGGAGGGGCTGTGCATGTGGGGGAGGGGCTGTGCATGTGGGGGAGGGGGCTGTGCATGTGGGGGAGGTGGCTGTGCATGAGTGGGGGAGGGGGCTGTGCATGAGTGGGGGAGGGGGCTGTGCATGAGTGGGGGAGGGGGCTGTGCATGAGTGGGGGAGGGGCTGTGCATGAGGGAAGAGGGGGCTGTGCATGAGTGGGGGAGGGGCTGTGCATGAGGGAAGGAGGGGGCTGTGCATGAGCAGGGGAGGGGCTGTGCATGAGCGGGGGAGGGGGCTGTGCATGAGTGGGGGAGGGGCTGTGCATGAGTGGGGGATGGAGCTGTGCATGAGTGGGGGAGGGGCTGTGCATGAGGGAAGGAGGGGGCTGTGCATGAGTGGGGGGGCTGTGGATGAGCAAGGGAGGGGCTGTGGATGAGCGGGGGAGGGGCTGTGCATGAGTGGGGAAGGGGGCTGTGTATGAGTGGGGGAGGGGGCTGTGCATGAGCGGGGGAGGGGCTGTGCATGAGGGAAGAGGGGGCTGTGCATGAGCGGGGGAGGGGGCTGTGCATGAGTGGGGGAGGGGCTGTGCATGTGGGGGAGGGGCTGTGCATGAGTGGGTGAGGCACTGTGCATAAGGGGGATGTGCATGAGTGGGGGAGGGGCTGTGCATGAGTGGGGGAGGGGGCTGTGCATTAGTGGGGGAGGGGCTGTGCATGTGGGGGAGGGGGCTGTGTATGAGTGGGGGAGGGGGCTGTGCATGAGTGGGGGAGGGGCTGTGCATGAGTGGGGGAGGGGGCTGTGCATGAGTGGGGGAGGGGCTGTGCATGAGTGGGGGAGGGGGCTGTGCATGAGTGGGGGAGGGGGCTGTGCATGAGGGAAGGAGGGGGCTGTGCATGAGTGGGGGAGGGGGATGTACATGAGTGGGGGAGGGGCTGTGCATGTGGGGGGAGGGGGCTGTGCATGAGTGGGGGAGGGGCTGTGCATGTGGGGGGAGGGGCTGTGCATGTAGGGGAGGGGGCTGTGCATGAGTGGGGGATGCGCTGTGCATGAGTGGGGGAGGGGCTGTGAATGAGTGGGGGAGGGGGCTGTGCATGAGGGAAGGAGGGGGCTGTGCATGAGTGGGGGAGGGGCTGTGAATGAGTGGGGGAGGGGGCTGTGTATGAGTGGGGGAGGGGGCTGTGCATGAGTGGGGGAGGGGCTGTGCATGAGGGAAGAGGGGGCTGTGCATGAGTGGGGGAGGGGCTGTGCATGAGTGGGGGAGGGCTGTGCATGAGTGGGGGAGGGGGCTGTGCATGAGTGGGGGAGGGGGCTGTGCATGAGTGGGGGAGGGGCTGTGCATGAGTGGGGGAGGGGCTGTGCATGAGTGGGGGAGGGGCTTGCATGAGGGAAGGAGGGGGCTGTGCATGAGTGGGGGAGGGGCTTGCATGAGTGGGGGAGGGGCTGTGCATGAGTGGGGGAGGGGGCTGTGTATGAGTGGGGGAGGGGGCTGTGCATGAGGGGGGGAGGGGGCTGTGCATGAGTGGGGGAGGGGGCTGTGCATGAGGGAAGGAGGGGGCTGTGCATGAGTGGGGGAGGGGCTGTGAATGAGTGGGGGGAGGGGGCTGTGTATGAGTGGGGGAGGGGGCTGTGCATGAGTGGGGGAGGGGCTGTGCATGAGGGAAGAGGGGGCTGTGCATGAGTGGGGGAGGGGCTGTGCATGAGTGGGGGAGGGGCTGTGCATGAGTGGGGGAGGGGCTGTGCATGAGTGGGGGAGGGGGCTGTGCATGAGTGGGGGAGGGGGCTGTGCATGAGTGGGGGAGGGGCTGTGCATGAGTGGGGGAGGGGCTGTGCATGAGTGGGGGAGGGGCTGTGCATGAGGGAAGAGGGGGCTGTGCATGAGTGGGGGAGGGGCTGTGCATGAGTGGGGGAGGGGCTGTGCATGAGCGGGGGAGGGGGCTGTGCATGAGCGGGGGAGGGGGCTGTGCATGAGCGGGGGAGGGGCTATGCATGAGGAAAGGAGGGGGCTGTGCATGAGCGGTGGAGGGGGCTGTGCATGAGCGGGGGAGGGGGCTGTGCATGAGCGGGGGAGGGGCTGTGCATGAGTGGGGGAGGGGGCTGTGCATGAGTGGGGGAGGGGGCTGTGCATGAGTGGGGGAGGGGGCTGTGCATGAGGGAAGGAGGGGGCTGTGCATGAGTGGGGGAGGGGGATGTGCATGAGTGGGGGAGGGGCTGTGCATGTGGGGGGAGGGGGCTGTGCATGAGTGGGGGAGGGGCTGTGCATGTGGGGGGAGGGGCTGTGCATGTAGGGGAGGGGGCTGTGCATGAGTGGGGAAGGGGCTGTGCATGTAGGGGAGGGGCTGTGCATGTGGGGGAGGGGGCTGTGCATGAGTGGGGGAGGGGGCTGTGCATGAGCGGGGAGGGGCTGTGCATGAGTGGGGGAGAGGATGTGCATGAGTGAAGGAGGGGCTGTGTATGAGTGGGGGAGGGGGCTGTGCATGAGTGGGGGAGGGGGCTGTGCATGAGGGAAGGAGGGGGCTGTGCATGAGTGGGGGAGGGGGATGTACATGAGTGGGGGAGGGGCTGTGCATGTGGGGGGAGGGGGCTGTGCATGAGTGGGGGAGGGGCTGTGCATGTGGGGGGAGGGGCTGTGCATGTAGGGGAGGGGGCTGTGCATGAGTGGGGGAGGGGCTGTGCATGTAGGGGAGGGGCTGTGCATGTGGGGGAGGGGGCTGTGCATGTGGGGGAGGTGGCTGTGCATGAGTGGGGGAGGGGGCTGTGCATGAGTGGGGGAGGGGGCTGTGCATGAGTGGGGGAGGGGGCTGTGCATGAGTGGGGGAGGGGCTGTGCATGAGGGAAGGAGGGGCTGTGCATGAGTGGGGGAGGGGGCTGTGCATGAGTGGGGGAGGGGGCTGTGCATGAGTGGGGGAGGGGCTGTGCATGAGTGGGGAGGGGCTGTGCATGAGTGGGGGAGGGGGCTGTGCATGAGGGAAGGAGGGGCTGTGCATGAGTGGGGGAGGGGCTGTGCATGAGTGGGGGAAGGGGCTGTGCATGAGTGGGGAGGGGCTGTGCATGAGTGGGGGAGGGGGCTGTGCATGAGTGGGGGAGCGGGCTGTGCATGAGTGGGGGAGGGGCTGTGTATGAGTGGGGGAGGGAGCTGTTCATGTGGGGGAGGGGCTGTGCATGAGGGAAGGAGGGGGCTGTGCATGAGTGGGGGAGAGGGGGCTGTGCATGAGTGGGGAGGGGCTGTACATGAGTGGGGGAGGGGCTGTGCATGAGTGGGGGAGGGGCTGTGCATGAGTGAAGGAGGGGCTGTACATGAGTGGGGGAGGGGGCTGTGCATGAGTGAAGGAGGGGCTGTACATGAGTGGGGGAGGGGGCTGTGCATGAGTGAAGGAGGGGCTGTGCATGAGTGAAGGAGGGGCTGTACATGAGTGGGGGAGGGGCTGTGCATGAGTGGGGGAGGGGCTGTGCATGAGTGAAGGAGGGGCTGTACATGAGTGGGGGAGGGGGCTGTGCATGAGTGAAGGAGGGGCTGTGCATGAGTGGGGGAGGGGCTGTACATGAGTGGGGGAGGGGGCTGTGCATGAGTGAAGGAGGGGCTGTGCATGAGTGAAGGAGGGGCTGTACATGAGTGGGGGAGGGGGCTGTGCATGAGTGAAGGAGGGGCTGTGCATGAGTGAAGGAGGGGCTGTACATGAGTGGGGGAGGGGCTGTGCATGAGCCGGGGAGGGGCTGTGCATGAGCCGGGGAGGGGCTGTGCATGAGTGGGGGAGGGGCTGTGCATGAGCGGGGGAGGGGCTGTACATGAGCGGGGAAGGGGGTGTGCATGAGCGGGGGAGGGGATGTGCATGAGTGGGGGAGGGGGCTGTGCATGAGCGGGGAGGGGCTGTGCATGAGGGAAGGAGGGGGCTGTGCATGAGCGGGGGAGGGGATGTGCATGAGTGGGGGAGGGGCTGTGCATGAGTGGGGGAGGGGCTGTGCATGAGGGGGGGAGGGGCTGTGCATGAGCGGGGAGGGGGCTGTGCATGAGGGAAGGAGGGGGCTGTGCATGAGCGGGGGAGGGGATGTGCATGAGTGGGGGAGGGGCTGTGCATGAGTGGGGGAGGGGCTGTGCATGAGCGGGGAGGGGCTGTGCATGAGGGAAGGAGGGGCTGTGCATGAGTGGGGGAGGGGGCTGTGCATGAGCGGGGAGGGGCTGTGCATGAGGGAAGGAGGGGGCTGTGCATGAGCGGGGGAGGGTTCCATGGGAAATCTCTATTTGCCGCTCCGTTCTGCTCTGAGAGCTAAAACTGCTGTAAACATAAAGCGCATTTATACGTGTGTGCGTGAGCGGGGGAGGGGGGGTGGGGGTGAGGGGCCAGGACCGCTCTGTCTGTGAAGCCCCAGACCCGCCTTCCGTCCTCCCTGCTCCGTCTTCCACGGACGCAGGCGCAGCTCCAGCGCGTGGGGCCCTGAAATTATTCCGTTTCAGGATCGAACGTTAAACGCAGCATCTGAACTTGGGGTGGGGGTCGGGGGCGGGGGTCGGGCAGGTCTCGGCCTGGGAGGAGTCCGGAGATCCTGGGTTTGTTTTAACAGCTGATCTCGGGCCAGAAAGGCCGTTTCCGTCCACGGAGCAGCCAACCGATGGAGGCAGGTGCCCCCAGCTCCGGGCAGCACCCGCTCCTCCTGCGCCTGAAGGTCCCCGTGCCCAGAGCCGGGCCCGGGCGCACCCAATGCACCCACACCCAGTGCACCCTCACCCAATGCACCCACTCAAAATGCACCCTCACCCAGTGCACCCTCACCCAATGCACCCTCACCCAATGCACCCTCACCCAATGCACCCACTCAAAATGCACCCTCACCCAATGCACCCTCCCCCAATGCACCCTCACCCAATGCACCCAGCCCCAATGCACCCTCACCCAATGAATGCACCCACACCCAATGCACCCTCACCCAATGCACCCTCACCCAATGCACCCTCACCCAATGCACCCACACCCAATGCACCCTCACCCAGTGCACCCTCACCCAATGCACCCACACCCAATGCACCCTCACCCAATGCACCCTCACCCAATGCACCCTCACCCAATGCACCCACACCCAGTGCACCCTCACCCAATGCACCCTCACCCAATGCACCCTCACCCAATGAATGCACCCTCACCCAATGCACCCTCACCCAATGCACCCTCACCCAGTGCACCCTCACCCAGTGCACCCACACCCAATGCACCCTCACCCAATGCACCCTCACCCAATGCACCCACCCCTAATGCACCCACACCCAATGCACCCTCACCCAGTGCACCCTCACCCAATGCACCCTCACCCAATGCACCCACACCCAATGCACCCTCACCCAATGCACCCTCACCCAATGCACCCACCCAATGCACCCTCACCCAATGCACCCTCACCCAATGCACCCTCACCCAATGCACCCAGCCCCAATGCACCCTCACCCAATGCACCCTCACCCAATGCACCCTCACCCAATGCACCCACACCCAGTGCACCCTCACCCAATGCACCCACACCCAATGCACCCTCACCCAATGAATGCACCCTCACCCAGTGCACCCTCACCCAATGCACCCTCACCCAATGCACCCACACCCAGTGCACCCTCACCCAGTGCACCCTCACCCAGTGCACCCTCACCCAGTGCACCCTCACCCAATGCACCCACACCCAATGCACCCTCACCCAGTGCACCCTCACCCAGTGCACCCTCACCCAATGCACCCTCACCCAATGCACCCTCACCCAATGCACCCTCACCCAATGCACCCTCACCCAATGCACCCACACCCAGTGCACCCTCCCCCAATGCACCCTCACCCAATGCACCCTCACCCAATGCACCCACACCCAATGCACCCTCACCCAATGCACCCTCACCCAGTGCACCCACACCCAATGCACCCTCACCCAATGCACCCTCACCCAATGCACCCTCACCCAATGCACCCTCACCCAATGCACCCTCACCCAATGCACCCACACCCAGTGCACCCTCACCCAGTGCACCCTCACCCAGTGCACCCTCACCCAATGCACCCTCACCCAGTGCACCCTCACCCAATGAATGCACCCTCACCCAGTGCACCCTCACCCAATGCACCCACACCCAATGCACCCTCACCCAATGCACCCTCACCCAATGAATGCACCCTCACCCAGTGCACCCTCACCCAGTGCACCCTCACCCAATGCACCCTCACCCAATGCACCCTCACCCAGTGCACCCTCACCCAATGAATGCACCCTCACCCAGTGCACCCTCACCCAGTGCACCCTCACCCACTGCACCCTCACCCAATGCACCCTCACCCAATGCACCCTCACCCAATGCACCCTCACCCAATGCACCCTCACCCAGTGCACCCTCACCCAATGCACCCTCACCCAGTGCACCCACCCCTAATGCACCCTCACCCAGTGCACCCTCACCCAATGCACCCTCACCCAATGCACCCTCACCCAGTGCACCCTCACCCAATGAATGCACCCTCACCCAATGCACCCTCACCCAATGCACCCTCACCCAATGCACCCTCACCCAATGCACCCTCACCCAATGAATGCACCCTCACCCAATGCACCCTCACCCAGTGCACCCTCCCCCAATGCACCCTCACCCAATGCACCCTCACCCAATGCACCCTCACCCAATGCACCCACCCCTAATGCACCCACACCCAATGCACCCTCACCCAATGCACCCTCACCCAATGCACCCTCACCCAATGCACCCTCACCCAATGCACCCACACCCAATGCACCCTCACCCAATGCACCCTCACCCAATGCACCCTCACCCAATGCACCCTCACCCAATGCACCCTCACCCAATGAATGCACCCTCACCCAATGCACCCACACCCAATGCACCCACACCCAATGCACCCACCCCTAATGCACCCTCACCCAATGCACCCTCACCCAATGCACCCTCACCCAATGCACCCTCACCCAATGCACCCTCACCCAATGCACCCTCACCCAGTGCACCCTCACCCAATGCACCCTCACCCAGTGCACCCTCACCCAGTGCACCCTCACCCAATGCACCCACACCCAATGCACCCTCACCCAATGCACCCACACCCAATGCACCCTCACCCAATGCACCCTCACCCAGTGCACCCTCACCCAATGCACCCACACCCAATGAATGCACCCTCACCCAATGCACCCTCACCCAATGCACCCACACCCAATGCACCCTCACCCAATGCACCCTCACCCAATGCACCCTCACCCAATGCACCCTCACCCAGTGCACCCTCACCCAATGCACCCTCACCCAATGCACCCTCACCCAATGCACCCTCACCCAGTGCACCCTCACCCAATGCACCCTCACCCAGTGCACCCTCACCCAATGCACCCTCACCCAATGCACCCTCACCCAGTGCACCCTCACCCAATGCACCCTCACCCAATGCACCCTCACCCAATGCACCCTCACCCAATGCACCCTCACCCAATGCACCCTCACCCAGTGCACCCTCCCCCAGTGCACCCACCCCCAATGCACCCTCACCCAATGCACCCTCACCCAGTGCACCCACACCCAATGCACCCTCACCCAATGCACCCACACCCAATGCACCCTCACCCAGTGCACCCTCACCCAATGCACCCACACCCAATGCACCCTCACCCAATGCACCCTCACCCAATGAATGCACCCTCACCCAATGCACCCTCACCCAATGCACCCTCACCCAATGCACCCTCACCCAATGCACCCACACCCAATGCACCCTCACCCAATGCACCCACACCCTATGCACCCACACCCAATGCACCCTCACCCAATGCACCCACCCCCAATGCACCCTCACCCATTGCACCCACACCCAATGCACCCTCACCCAGTGCACCCTCACCCAATGCACCCTCACCCAATGCACCCACACCCAATGCACCCTCACCCAGTGCACCCTCACCCAATGCACCCTCACCCAATGCACCCTCACCCAATGCACCCTCACCCAATGCACCCACACCCAATGCACCCTCACCCAATACACCCACACCCAATGCACCCTCACCCAGTGCACCCTCACCCAGTGCACTCTCACCCAATGCACCCTCACCCAATGCACCCTCACCCAATGCGCCCTCACCCAATGCACCCTCACCCAATGCACCCTCACCCAGTGCACTCTCACCCAATGCACCCTCACCCAGTGCACCCTCACCCAATGCACCCACACCCAATGCACCCTCACCCAATGCACCCTCACCCAGTGCACCCTCACCCAATGCACCCTCACCCAATGCACCCTCACCCAATGCACCCACCCCTAATGCACCCACACCCACCCCGTGCCCTGGCCACCTGGGGGACCCTGGGTGATTCTGCAACCTGTTCCCAGCACATTAATTAGCTTTGGTCACGTTCCGCCACTTACGTCACTATTATTTAGATTAGGTTGCCTTACTTCAACTAGATTACATTATGTCAGGTTCTAACAAGTTACATTATGTTAATTAATTACGTTAGGTCACTTTAATTAGATTACCTTACGTCATGTCACGTCATTTTACGTTAGTTTCTCTGCGTTATACCACATCGCTTTACGTTAAAATGGTTTCATTTACGTCACGCACGTCATCTTACGTTAAGTTACTTTACGTTAAAGCAGGTGTATTTACGTTGTGTCACGCCACTCTGCGTTAATTAGGTTACTTTACGTTAAGTCACGTCACTTTACGTTAATTGGATTGCTTTTACGTTAAGGCACGTCATTTTATGCTAAGTAAATTCCGTCATACTACATTGCTTTACGTGAAAGTAGGTTCATTTACGTTTTGTCACACCAATTTGTTAATTTATTACTTTACGTTACCATACCACGTCACTTTACGTTAAAGTAGGTTTATTTACATTGTGTTACGTCACTTTACGGCAATCAGATTACTTTTTCATTAGGTCCCGTCATTTTACATTAATAAGATTACTTTTACGGTATGTTCTATCACTTTACGTTACGTTATGTTAATTAAGGTCATTTACGGCATGTCACGTCATTTTACGTGGATTATACTCCTTTACGTTATGCCACATCGCTTTACGTTAAAGCGGGTTCATTTACGTTGTGTTACGTCACTTTACGTCAATTAGATTACTTGTCCTCAGGTCCCGTCATTTTACGTTAGATTACTTTTACGTGTTGCTATATATATCACATGGCTTTAGTTAGGTTGCATCACTTTACGTTTAAGTCACATCGCTTTACGTTAATTAGTTGCATCACTTTACATTAAGTCACATCGCTTTACTTTACGTTATGTTACGTCCCCTGAAGTTACTTTACGTTATGTTAATTAGATGGCATCAGGTTGCGTTACGTCTCATGCGGTTGGTTAGGTTGCATTGCGTTGCATGGCGTCCCCACGTTGCATGACCTCCTATTGCATGGCGTCCCCATGTTGCACGACCCCCCATTGCATTGTGTCACCACATTGCATGACCTCCCATTGCATTGTGTCACCACGTTGCATGACCCCCCATTGCATGGCGTCACCACGTTGCATGACCTCCCATTGCATTGTGTCCCCACGTTGCATGACCTCCCATTGCATTGTGTCCCCACGTTGCATGACCTACCGTTGCATGGCGTCCCCACGTTGCATGACCCCCCGTTGCATGGCGTCCCCACGTTGCATGACCTCCCGTTGCATGGCGTCCCCACGTTGCATGACCTCCCATTGCATTGCGTCCCCACGTTGCATGACCTCCCATTGCATGGTGTCACCACGTTGCATGACCTACCGTTGCATGGCGTCCCCACGTTGCATGACCTCCCGTTGCATGGCGTCCCCACGTTGCATGACCCCCCATTGCATGGCGTCCCCACGTTGCATGACCTCCCGTTGCATGCAGGCCTTGGGATGGAACCGTGTGTGCAGGTGGCCACGTCAATGCCGGATGCACCTGCCTGCCCGTTCACACCCCACCCCCACTGCCCGCTGTGCAGACCTAGGAGGGTCCGGATTAACGTCGGTCCACAGGTTGGGGAGGCTGGCCCTGAGGACCCCATCAAGGCCACCAGCTGCGGTCGCCCCTGCGCACCGTGACCTCGGGGAGAGGCCGGCGCTGGTTGGAATAAAGTCCTGGGTGAAATCAGAGGGGATTCCTGCTTCTTCATCGGGGAGGTGCCCGGGCCTGGAGCTGGGCCGGCAACAGCGGCCGTGGAGCTGAGAAGGTCCGAGGAGACCTGCCCGGTGGTCACCCCAGGGACGAGCGTTACTCCCACAGCCCCGGGGAGGAGCCGCCACCACACAGTGTCACAGAGGGGTGCGAGGGGTGAGAAAAACACAAGAACTCGCTCCTGAGCGGAATCCACGAAATAAAAGTTTCCAGGCCCAAATCACACTCAGGAACAGGATGCAGGCAAGAAACACTGCTTTCCTAGCAGAAAGCACAACCGAGGCATTTCCTGGGTTACACCTGGCAAGTTCCACGAATGAAAAGGAGGGTTGGGGCAGAAATGGAATATTGGGGACGAGCTAGGAAGTGAAATAAGATGTGTCAGGCCTGCTCTGTTCACCCGGATTGCCCCGTGCTGGTTAGAGAGGGCATATTCTGGCCTGGGAGTTGTACACCCCGAGGCCTGGGAGTCAGCCTCGGACCTGGGAGTCAGCCTTGGACCTGGGAGTCAGCCTTGGACCTGGGAGTCAGCCTTGGACCTGGGAGTCAGCCTTGGACCTGGGAGTCAGCCTTGGACCTGGGAGTCAGCCTTGGACCTGGGAGTCATCAGCCTTGGACCTGGGAGTCAGCCTGGGACCTGGGAGTCATCAGCCTTGGACCTGGGAGTCAGCCTTGGACCTGGGAGTCAGCCTCGGACCTGGGAGATAACCTCAGACCTGGGAGTCAGCCTTGGACCCGGGAGTCAGCCTTGAACGCGGGAGTCAGCCTTGGACCCGGGAGTAAACTTCTGACTTGGGAGCCAGCCTCTGACCTTGGTGTCAGCCTTGGACATGGGAGTCATCAGCCTGGGACCTGGGAGCCATCCTCAGACCTGGGTTCAGCCTCGGACCTGGGAGTTAACCTTGGACCTGGCAGTTAGCCGTTGACCTGGGAGTCAGCCTTGGACCTGGGAGTCATCAGCCTTGGACCTTGGAGTCAGCTTTGAACCTGGGAGTCAGCCTCGGACCAGGGAGTCAGCTTCTTACCTGGGAAGCCAGCCTTGGACACGGGAGTCATCAGCCTCGAACCTGGGAGCCGGGCCTTAGACCTGGGATTTAGCCTGGGATCTGGGAGTCAGCCCTGGACCTGGGAGCCAACCTCAGACCCGGGAATCAGCCTTGAACCTGGGAGTCAGCCTTTGACCTGGGATTTAGCCTTGGACCTGGGAGTCAGCCTTGACCTGGGAGTCAGCCTTGGACCTGGGAGTCAGCAGCCTCGGACCTGGGAGTCAGCCTCAGACCTGGGAGTCAGCCTTGGACCTAGGAGTCAGAATCATAGACCTGGGAGTCAGAGACTAGTACCCGGGAGTCAGCCTTGGACCCGGGAGTAAGCATCTGACCTGGGAGTCAGCCTTGAGCCTCGGACTCTGGAGTCATCTTCTGATCTGGGAGTCAGCCTTGGACCGTGGAGTCATCAGCCTTGGACCTGGGAGTCAGCCTTGGACCTGGGAGTCAGAGTCTCGGACCTGAAAGTCAGTTGGACCAGGGAGTCGGCCTGGACTGGGAGTCATCAGCCTTGGACCTGGGAGTCATAGCCTTGGACCTGGGAGTCAACCATGGACCTGGGAGTCAGCCTTGGACCGAGGTGCCATCAGCCTCGAACCTGGGAGCCAGCCTCGGACCTGGGAGTCAGCCTCGGACCTGGGAGTCATCAGCCTCGGACCTGAGAATCAACCTCAAACCTTAGAGTCAGCCTTGAACCTGAGAGTCAGCCTTGGACCTGGGAGTCAGAGCCTTGGACCTGGAAGTCAGAGCCTTGGACCTGGGAGTCAGAGATTTGGACCTGGGAGTCAGTCTTGGACCCCAGAGTCAGCATTGGACCCGGGAGTCAGAGTTGGACCTCAGACCAGGAGTCAGCTTCTGATCTGGGAGTCAGCCTTGGACCATGGAGTCCTCAGATTTGGGCATGCGAGTCAGAGCCTTGGACCTGGGAATCAGCATTGGACCTGGGAGTCAGAGTTGGACCTCGGACCAGGAGTCAGCATTGGACCTGGGAGTCAGCCTTGGACCTGGGAGTCATCAGACTCATACCTGGAAGTCAGAGCTCGGGCCTTGAGTCAGAGCCTTGGACCTCGAAGTAATCATCCATGGACCTGGGAGTCAGAGATTTGTACCTGGGAGTCATCAGCCTTGGACCCTGGAGTCAGCATTGGACCCGGCAGTCAGCTTCTGATCTGGGAGTCAGCCTTGGACCATGGATTCTTCAGCCTTGGACATGCGAGTCAGAGCCTTGGACCTGGAAGTCAGAGCCTTGGACCTGGGAGTCAGCCTTGGATTTTGGAGTCATCAGCCTTGGACCTAGGAGTCAGAACATTGGACCTGGGAGTCAGAGCCTCGGAGCTGGGAGTCAGCCTGGGAACTGGAAGTCATCCTCGGACCCAGGAGTCATCTTCTGATCTGGGAGTCAGCCTTGGACCTCGGACCCAGGAGACATCTTCTGATCTGGGTGTCAGCCTTGGACCATGGAGTCCTCAGCCTTGGGCATGCGAGTCAGAGCCTTGGACCTGGAAGTCAGTTGGACCTGGGAGCCAGCCTCGGACTTGGGAGTTGGTGTCGGACCTTGGAGTCATCAGCCTCATACCTGGAAGTAAGAACTCGGGCTTGGGAGTCAGCCTTGGACCAGGGATTCAGCCTTGGACCTGGGAGTCAGCCTTGGATTTTGGAGTCATCAACCTTGGACCCTGGAGTCAGCATTGGACCCGGCAGTCAGCTTCTGATCTGGGAGTCAGCCTTGTACCATGGATTCTTCAGCCTTGGACATGCGAGTCAGAGCCTTGGACCTGGGAGTCAGAGCCTTGGACCTGGGAGTCAGAGCCATGGACCTGGGAGTCAGCCTTGGATTTTGGAGTCATCAGCCTTGGACCTAGGAGTCAGAACATTGGACCTGGGAGTCAGAGCCTTGGACCTGGGAGTCAGAGCCTTGGACTGGGAGTCAGAGCCTTGGACCTGGGAGTCAGAGATTTGGACCTGAAAGTCAGTTGGACTAGGGAGTCAACTTTGGACCTGGGAGTCATCAGCCTTGGACCTGGGAGTCATCAGCCTCGGACCTGGGAGTCATCAGCCTCGTACCTGGAAGTCAGAGATCGGGCTTGAGAGTCAGCCTTGGACCTGGGAGTCAGAGCCTTGGACCAGAGATTCAGCCTTGAACCTGGGAGTCAGCCTTGTACCTTGGAGTCAGAGTTGGACCTCGGACCAGGAGTCAGCTTCTGATCTGGGAGTTAGCCTTGGACCATGGAGTCCTCAGCCTTGGGCATGCGAGTCAGAGCCTTGGACCTGGGAGTCAGAGCCTCAGACCTGAAAGTCAGTGGGACCAGGGAGTCGGCCTTGGACCTGGGAGTCATCAGTCTTGGACCTGGGAGCCAGCCCCGGACCTGGGAGTTGGCCTCAGACCTGGGAGTCATCAGCCTCAGACCTGGGAGTCATCAGCCTCAGACATAGGAGTCATCAGCCTTGTACCTGGAAGTCATAGATCGGGCTTGGGAGTCAGCCTTGGACCTGGGAGACAGCCTTGGATCTTGGAGTCAGCCTTGGACCTGGGAGTCATCAGCCTTGGACCAGGAAGTCATCAGCCTTGGACCTTGGAGTCAGCCTTTGACCTGGGAGTCATCAGCCTCGGACCTAGGAGTCATCAGCGTCGTACCTGGGAGTCAGCCTCTGAGCTGGGAATCAACCTTGAACCTGAGAGTCAGCCTTGGATATGGGAGTAAACCTTGGACCTGTGAGTCAGTGCCTTGGACCTGGGAGTCAAAGCCTTGGACCTGGGAGTCAGAGCCTTGGACCTGGGAGTCATCAGCCTTGGACCTGGGAGTCAGATCCTTGGACCTGGGAGTCATCAGCCTTGGACCTGGGAGTCAGCTTTGGACCTGGGAGTCAGCCTTGGACCTGGGAGTCAGCCTTGGACCTGGGAGTCTTCAGCCTTGGACCTGGGAGTCAGCCTTGGACCTGGGAGTCATCAGCCTTGGACCTGGGAGTCTTCAGCCTTGGACCTGGGAGTTAGAAATTTGGACCTGGGAGTCAGGCTTGGACCCAGGAGTCAGAGTTGGACCTCGTAACAGGACTCAGCTTCTTTCTGGGACTCAGCCTTGGTCCATGGAGTCTTCAGCCTTGGACATGCGAGTCAGAGCATTGGACCTGGGAGTCAGAGCCTCAGACCTGAAAATCAGTTGGACCAGGGAGTCATCACACTTGGACCTGGGCGTCAGCCTCTGATTTTGGAGGCAGCCTCAGACCTGGGAGCCAGCCTGGGACCTGGGAGTTGGCCTCGGACCTGGGAGTTGGAGTCGGAGCTGGGAGTCATCAGCCTCGGACATGGGAATCATCTGCCTCATACCTGGATGTCAGAGCTCGGGCTTTGGAGTCATCCTTGGACCTGGGAGTCAGCCTTGGACCACGGCGTCATCACACTTGGACCTGGGAGTCAACCTTGGACCTGCGAGTCAGCCTCGGACCTCAGAGTTGGCGTTGGACCTGGGAGTCAGCTTCTGGTCTGTGAGTCAGACTTGGACCTGGGAGTCAGCTCTGGCCTGGGAGTCAGTCTTGGACCTGGGAGTCAACAGTCTTGGACCAGGGAGTCAGCCTCAGACCCAGGAGCCAACCTCTGACCCAGGAGTAAGCCTCAGACCTAGGAGTTAGCCTTGGACCTCGGAGTCACCCTTGGATTTTGGAGTCATCAGTGTTCGACCTGGGAGTCAGAACATTGGGCCTACGAGTTAGAGCCTTGGACTGGGAGTCAGAGCCTCGGACCTGAAAGTCAGTTGGACCAGGGAGACAGCCTTGGACCTGGGAGTCATTTGCCTCGTACCTGGAAGTCAGAGCTCGGGCTTGGGAGTCAGCCTGGGACCTGGGAGTCAGCCTGGGACCTGGGAGTCAGGCTTGGACCTGGAAGTCAGCTTCTGGCCTGGGAGTCAGCCTTGGACCTGGAAGTCAGCTTCTGGCCTGGGAGTCAGCCTTGGACCTGGGAGTCATCAGCCTTGGACCTGGGAGTCTGCAGCCTCGGACCTGGGAGTCATCAGCCTCGGACCTGGGAGTCATCAGCTTCGGACCTGCGAGTCAGCCTCGGACCTGGGAGCCAGCCTTGGACCTGGGAGTCATCAGCTTCGGACCTGGGAGTCATCCCTGGACCTCGCAGTCAGCCTTGGACCTTGAAGTCAGCCTTGGACCTGGGAGTCAGCCTGGGACCTGGGAGTCATCAGCCTTGGACCTGGGAGTCATCAGCCTTGGACCTGGGAGTCATCAGCCTCGGACCTGGGAGTCATCAGCTTCGGACCTGCGAGTCACCATGAACCCTGGAGTCAGCCTTGGACCTTGAAGTCAGCCTTCGACCTGGGAGTCAGCCCTGGGACCTGGGAGTCAGCCTTGGACCTGGGAGTCAGCCTTTGACCTGGGAGTCAGAGCCTTGGACCTGGGAGTCAGAGTCACGGACCTGAAAGTCAGTTGGACCAGGGAGTCGGCCTTGGAGCAGGGGGTCATCACACTTGGACCTGGGAGTCAGCCTCGGAACTGGGAGTCAGCCTCCGACATGGGAGCCAGCCTCACACCTGGGAGTTGGCCTGGGACCTGGGAGTCATCATCCTTGGACTTGGGAGTCATCTTTGGACCTGGGAGTCAGCCTTGGACCTGGGTGTCATCAGCCTTGGACCTGGGAGTCCTCAGCTTAGGACCTGGGAATCAGCTTTGGACCTGGGAGTCAGCCTTGGACTTGGGTGTCATCAGACTTGGATCTGGGAGTCAGCCTCGTACCTGGGAGTCATAATCCTCATACCTGAGATTCAGCCTTGGACCTGAGAATCAACCTTGGACCTGAGAGTCAGCCTTGGACCTGGGAGTCAGAGCCTTGAACCTGGGAGTCAGAACCTTGGACCTGGGAGTCAGCCTTGGACCTGGAAGTCAGTTTCTGGCCTGGGAGTCAGCCTTGGACCTTGGAGTCAGTCTTGACACGGGTGTCATCAGCCTCTGACCTGGGAGTCAGAGCCTTGGACCTGAGAGTCAGAGATTTGGACCTGGGAGTCAGCCTTGGACTCCGGATCAGCATTGGACCCAGAAGTCAGAGTTGGACCTCGGACCAGGAGTCAGCTTCTGATCTGGGAGTCAGCCTTGGACCATGGAGTCTTCAGCCTTGGACATGTGAGTCAGAGCCTTGGACCTGGGAGTCAGAGTCTCGGACCTGAAAGTCAGTTGGACCAGGGAGTCAACCTTGGACCTGGGACTCATCAGCCCTGGACCTGGGAGACAGCCTCGGACCTGGGTGTTGGCTTCGGGCCTGGGAGTCATCAGCCTCGGACCTGGGAGTCAGCCTGGGACCTGGGAGTCATCAGCCTCAGACCTGGGAGTCCTCAGCTTAGGACCTGGGAATCAGCTTTGGACCTGGGAGTCAGCCTTGGACTTGGGTGTCATCAGACTTGGATCTAGGAGTCAGCCTCGTACCTGGGAGTCATAATCCTCATACCTGAGATTCAGCCTTGGACCTGAGAATCAACCTTGGACCTGAGAGTCAGCCTTGGTCCTGGGAGTCAGCTTTGGACCTGGGAGTCATCAGCCTTGGACCTGGGAGTCAGCCTTGGACCCCAGAGTCAGCATTGGACCCGGGAATCAGAGTTGGACCTCGGACCAACACTCAGCTTCTTTCTGGGACTCAGCTTTGGTCCATGGAGTCTTCAGCCTTGGGCATGCGAGTCAGAGCATTGGACCTGGGAGTCAGAGGCTCGGACCTGAACATCAGTTGGACCAGGGAGACAGCATTGGATCTGGGAGTCATCTGCCTCGTACCTGGAAGTAAGAGCTCGGCTAGGGAGTCAGCCTCAGACCTGGGAGTAAGCCTGGGACATGGGAGTCAGGCTTGGAATGGGAGTCAAATTCTTTACCCTTGAGTCAGCCCTGGACCTGAGAGTCAGCCTTGGATATGGGAGTCAACCTTGGACCTGTGAGTTAGTGCCTTGGACCTGGGAGTCAGAGCCTTTGACCTGGGAGTCAAAGCCTTGGACCTGGGAGTCAGAGCCTTGAACCTGGGAGTCAGAACCTTGGACCTGGGAGTCAGCCTTGGACCTGGAAGTCAGCTTCTGGCCTGGGAGTCAGCCTTGGACCTTGGAGTCAGTCTTGACCCGGGTGTCATCAGCCTCTGACCTGGGAGTCAGAGCCTTGGACCTGAGAGTCAGAGATTTGGACCTGGGAGTCAGCCTTGGACTCCGGATCAGCATTGGACCCAGGAGTCAGAGTCGGACCTCGGACCAGGACTCAGCTTCTGATCTGGGAGTCAGCCTTGGACCATGGAGTCTTCAGCCTTGGACATGCGAGTCAGAGCCTTGGACCTGGGAGTCAGAGTCTCAGACCTGAAAGTCAGTTGGACCAGGGAGTCAACCTTGGACCTGGGACTCATCAGCCCTGGACCTGGGAGACAGCCTCGGACCTGGGAGTTGGCTTCGGGCCTGGGAGTCATCAGCCTCGGACCTGGGAGTCCTCAGCTTAGGACCTGGGAATCAGCTTTGGACCTGGGAGGCAGCCTTGGACTTGGGTGTCATCAGACTTGGATCTGGGAGTCAGCCTCGTACCTGGGAGTCATAATCCTCATACCTGAGATTCAGCCTTGGACCTGAGAATCAACCTTGGACCTGAGAGTCAGCCTTGGTCCTGGGAGTCAGCTTTGGACCTGGGAGTCATCAGCCTTGGACCTGGAAGTCAGCCTTGGACCCCAGAGTCAGCATTGGACCCCGGAGTCAGAGTTGGACCTCGGACCAACACTCAGCTTCTTTCTGGGACTCAGCTTTGGTCCATGGAGTCTTCAGCCTTGGACATGTGAGTCAGAGCATTGGACCTGGGAGTCAGAGCCTCAGACCTAAAAGTCAGTTGGACCAGGGAGACAGCCTTGGACCTGGGAGTCATCTGCCTCATACCTGGAAGTCAGAGCTCGGCTTGGGAGTCAGCCTCAGACCTGGGAGTCAGCCTGGGACCTGGGAGTCAGGCTTGGACCTGGAAGTCAGCTTCTGGCCTGGGAGTCAGCCTTGGACCATGGAGTCTTCAACCTTGGACTGGGAGTCAAATCCTTTACCTGAGAGTCAGCCCTGGACCTGAGAGTCATCCTTGGACCTGGGGTCAGTGCCTTGGACCTGGGAGTCAGAGCCTTTGACCTGGGAGTCAGAGCCTTTGACCTGGGAGTCAGAGCCTTGGACCTGGGAGTCAGAACCTTGGACCTGGGAGTCAGCCTTGGACCTGGAAGTCAGCTTCTGGCCTGGGAGTCAGCCTTGGACCATGGAGTCTTCAGCCTTGGACTGAGATTCAAAGCCTTTACCTGAGAGTCATCCTTGGACCTCGTAGTCAGCCTTGGACCTGAGAGTCATCAGCCTTGGACCTGGGAGTCATCAGCCTTGGACCTGGGAGTCATGAGCTTCAGACCTGCGAGTCACCATGAACCCTGGAGTCAGCCTTGGACCTTGAAGTCAGCCTTGGACCTAGGAGTCAGCCCTGGGACCTGGGAGTCCTCAGCCTTGGACCTGGGAGTCAGCCTGGAACCTGGGAGTCATCAGCCTTGGACCTGGGAGTCCTCAGCCTTGGACCTGGAAGTCAGCTTTGGACCTGGCAATAAGCCTTGGATCTGAGTGTCATCAGCCTTGACCTGGGAATCAGAGATAGAGATTCCCAGGTTGTCAGCCTCGTACCTGGGAGACATTAACCTCATACCTGGGATTCAACCTCGGATCTGAGAGTCAACCTAGGTCCTGAGAGTCAGCCTTGGACGTGGGAGTCAAAGCCTTGGGCCTGGGAGTCAGCCTTTGACCTGGGAGTCAGAGCCTTGGACCTGGGAGTCATCAGCCTCGTACCTGGAAGTCATCAGCCTCTTACCTGGAAGTCAGAACTCGGGCCCCAGAGTCAGAGTCTTGGACCTGGGAGTCAGCCTTGGACCTGAGAGTCATCAGCCTTGGACCTGGGAGTCAGAGATTTGGATTTGGGAGGCAGCCTTCGATCCCGGAGTCAGCATTGGACCCGGGAGTCAGAGTTGGACCTCGGACAAGGAGTCAACTTCTGAAATGAAAGTCAGCCTTGGACCATGAAGTCTTCAGCCTTGGACATGTGAGTCAGAGCCCTGGACCTGGGAGTCAGAGCCTCAGACCTGAAAGTCAGTTGGACCAGGGAGTCAAAGCCTTTACCTGAGAGTCATCCCTGGACCTCGGAGTCAGCCTTGGACCTGGGAGTCATCAGAGTTGGACCTGGGAGTCATTAGCCTCATACATGGGATTCAGCCTTGGATCTGAGAGTCAACCTTGGTCCTGAGAGTCAACCTTGGATCTGGGAGTCATCAGCCTTGGACCTGGGAGTCAGAGCCTTTGACTTGGGAGTCATCAGCCTTGGCATGCGAGTCAGAGCCTTGGACCTGGGAGTCAGAGTCTCAGACCTGAAAGTCAGTTGGACCAGGAAGTCAACTTTGGACCTGGGAGTCATCAGCCTTGGACCTGGGAGTCAGCCTCGGACCTGGGAGTCAGCCTGGGACCTGGGAGCCAGCCTCGGACCTAGGAGTTGGCCTCGGACTTGGGAGTCATCAGCCTCATATCTGTAAGTCAGAGCTCGGGCCCCGGAGTCATAGCCTTGGACCTGGGAGTCAGCCTTGGACCTGGGAGTCATCAGCCTTGGACCTGGGAGTCAGCCTCGGAACCGGGAGTCAGCATCTGACCTCGGAGTCAGCCTTGGACCCTAGAGTTAGCCTTGGACCTGGAACTCAGCCTTGGACCTAGGAGTCAGAACCTTGGGCCTGGGAGTTAGAGCCTTGGACATGAGAGTAAGAGCTTTGGACCTGGGAGTTAGACTCAGACTCAGGAGTCAGCCTCTGATCTGGGAGTCTTCAGCCTTGGACTTGTGAGTCAGAGCCTTGCACCTGGGAGTCAGAGCCTTGAACCTGGGAGTCAGCCCTGTTCCTGGGAGTCAGCCTTGGGCCTGGGACCCAGGAGTCAGCTTCTTATCTGGGAGTTAACCTTGGACCATGGAGTCTTCAGCCTTGGGCATGCGAGTCAGAGCCCTGGACCTGGGAGTCAGAGCCTCAGACCTGAAAGTCAGTTGGACCAGGGAGTCAAAGCCTTTACCTGAGAGTCAGCCCTGGACCTCGGAGTTAGCCTTGGACCTGGGAGTCATCACTTTGGACCTGGGAGTCATCAGCCTCGTACCTGGGAGTTATCAGCTTCGGACCTGGGAGTCACCATGGACCCGGGAGTCAGCCTTGGACCTTGAAGTCAGCCTTGGACCTGGGAGTCAGCCCTGGACCTCAGAGTCAGCCTGGGACTTGGGAGCCATCAGCCTTGGACCTGGGAGTCATCAGCCTTTGACCTGGGAGTCAGCCTTGGACCATGGAGTCTTCAGCCTTGGGCATGCGAGTCAGAGCCTTGGACCTGGAGACAGAGTCTCAGACCTGAAAGTCAGTTGGACCAGGAAGTCAACTTTGGACCTGGGAGTCATCAGCCTTGGACCTGGGAGTCATCAGCCTCGGACTTGGTAGTCAGCCTCGGACCTGGGAGTCAGCCTCAGACCTGGGAGCCAGCCTCGGACCTGGGAGATGGCCTCGGACCTGGGAGTCAGCCTTGGACCTGGGAGTCATCAGCCTTGCACCTGGGAGTCAGCCTCACACCTGGGAGTCATTAGCCTCTTACCTGGGATTCAGCCTCGGATCTGAGAATCAACCTTGGTCCTGAGAGTCAGCCTTGGACCTAGGAGTCAGAGCCTTTGACCTGGGAGTCTTCAGCCTCGGACCTGAGAGTCAGCCTCGGACCTGAGAATCAACCTTGAACCTGAGAGTCAACCTAGGATATGGGAGTCAACCTTGGACCTGTGAGTCATCATCCTTGGACCTGGGAGTCAGAGCCTTTTACCTGGGAGTCAGCCTTGGACCATGGAGTCTTCAGCCTTGGGCATGCGAATCATCACACTTGGACCTGGGAGTCAGCCTCAGACCTGGGAGTCAGCCTCAGACCTGGGAGTCAGCCTCAGACCTGGGAGTCATCAGCCTCAGACCTGGGAGTCAGCATCTGACCTCGGAGTCAGCCTTGGACCCTAGAGTTAGCCTTGGACCTGGGAGCCAGCCTTAGACCTGGCAGTCATCAGCCTCGGATCTGGGAGCCAGCCTCGGACCTGCGAGTCAGCCATGGACCTGGAACTCAGCCTTGGACCTAAGAGTCAGAACCTTGGGCCTGGGAGTTAGAGCATTGGACATGAGAGTAAGATCCTTGGACCTGGGAGGCAGCCTTGGACCCGGGAGTCAGCTTCTGACCTGGGAGTCATCAGCCTTGGACCTGGGAGTCAGCCTTGGACTTCAAAGTCATAATCCTTGGACCTAGGAATCAGAACCTTTGACCTGAAGGTCAGAACCTTGGACCTGGGAGTCAACCTCGGACCATGGCGTCAGCATTGTACATGGGAGTCATTCTTGGACCTGGGAGTCATCAGCCTTGGACCTGGGAGTCATCAGCCTGGGACCTGGGAGTCAGAGCCTCGGACCTGGGAGTCAGCCTCGGACTAAGGAATCAGCCTTTGACCTGGGAGCCATCAGCCTCGGACCTGGGAGTCAGCCTCGGACTAAGAAGTCAGCCTTGGACCTGAGAGTCATCAGCCTCAAACATGGGAGTTAGCCTCTTACCTGGGCATCATCTTCGGATCTGGGAGTCAACCTCGGACCTGTGAGTCAATCTTCGACCTGGGAGTCATCAGCCTCGCACCTGGGAGTCAGCCTTGAATCTGGGAGTCAGAGCCTTGGACCTGGGAGTCAGGGCCTTGGACCTGAGTGTCGGGGCCTCGGACCCGGGAGTCAGCTTCTGACCTTGGAGTCAGCCTTGGACCAGGGAGCCAGCCTTGGACCTGGGAGTCAGCCTTGTACCCGGGAGTCAGCCTTGGACCTGGGAGTAATCAGTGTTGGACCTAGTAGTCAGAACCTTGGACCTGGAAGTCAGCCTTGGACCTGGGATTCAGACTTGGATCTTGGTGTCAGCTTTAGACCAGGGAGTCAGCATTGGACCTGGGAGTCAGAGCCTCGAACCTGGGAGTCAGCCTCTCACCTGGGAATCAGCCTGGGACCTGGGAGTCATCAGCCTTGGACCTGGGAGACAGCCTGGGACCTGGGAGTCTGCCTCGGACCTGGGAGCCATCAGCCTTGGACCTGGGAGTCAGAACCTTGTATCTGGGAGTCAGAGCCTTGGACCTGAGAGTCAGCCTCGGACCTGGGAGTCATCAGCCTTGGTCCTTGGAGTCAGCCTCTTACCTGGGAGTCAGCCTCTCACCTGGGAGTCAGCCTGGGACCTGGGAGTCATCAGCCTTGGACCTGGGAGTCAGCCTAGGACATTGGAGTCAGCCATGGACCTGGGAGTCATCATCGTGGGACCCAGGAGTCAGCCTAGGACCTGGGAGTCAGCCTGGTACCTGGGAGTCAGCCTGGTACCTGGGAGTCATCAACCTTGGACCTGGGAGCCAGCCTTGGACCTGGGAGCCATTAGCCTAGGACCTGGGAGTCAGCCTAGGACCTGGGAGTCAGCCTTGGACCTGGGAGCCATCAGCCTAGGACTTGGGAGTCATCAGCCTTGGACCTGGGAGTCAGCCTCCAACCTGGGAGATGGCCTCTTACCTGGGAGTCTGCCTCGGACCTGGGAATCATCAGCCTTGGACCTGGGAGTCAGAACCTTGTATCTGGGAGTCATAGCCTTGGACCTGGGAGTCAGCCTCGGACCCAGGAGTCAACTTCGGACCTAGGAGTCAGCCTTGGACCTGGGTGTCAGCCTTGGACCTGGGAGTCATCAGCCTTGGACCTCAGAGTCAGCCTCTTACCTGGGAGTCAGCCTCTTTCCTGGACAGCCTGGACCTGGGAGTCATCAGCCTGGGACCTGAGATTCAGTCTGGTACCTGGGAGTCATCAACCTTGGACCTGGGAGCCAGACCAGGACCTTGGAGTCAGCCTTGGACCTGGGTGTCATCAGCCTTGGACCTCAGAGTCAGCCTCTTTCCTGGACAGCCTGGGACCTGGGAGTCAGCCTGGGACCCGGGAGTCAGCCTGGGACCTGGGATTCAGTCTGGTACCTGGGAGTCATCAACCTTGGACCTGGGAGTCAGCCTTGGACCTGGGAGCCATCAGCCTAGGACCTGGGAGTCAGCCTGGCACCTGGGAGTCAGCCTTGGACCTGGGAGTCAGCCTGGCACCTGGGAGTCATCAGCCTGGGACCTGGGAGTCAGCCTGGGACCTGGGAGTCAGCCTTGGACCTGGGAGCCAGCCTGGGACCTGGGAGTCAGCCTCGGACCTGGGAGTCAGCGCCTCGGAATGTTGTCCATTCTCACTCCAGAGCTGCCTGTTGTCATGGGAACAGTAACCTTGTTGCCCAAACAATGGAATCGGGCCCCAGCCCCATAGCCTCCTTCCCCAGGCCTGTGATTCCTGCTTCCCCGTGTAATCTTTGTCCTGCTGCCCAATATAAGCAGCTGGCTTATGGGGTGGGGGCGCGGGGAGACCAGATTTTGTGGGTGAATCAACACGCGTCTAGGATCCCACCCTGTCTCTGCTGAATTGTCTCAATTCGTGACAGGCGCCCCCCCCCCCCCGCCGCCGCCCCCTAAAGTGAGGAAAAGCGAGGTACCTCGGGGAATGGAGGCCTCGTTGTCACAGAGAGGGCTCCTTGCTATAAAATGCGGATGCTCCCTGAATTAATTTATAAACACCCCAAACCATGGCAGCAGATTCCCTTTGTGGATTTTTTAAAATTCATCTGGAGGGAAACAGACAGCTGGAAAAATACTGACAAGGGAGGTGAGGGGGCATTGCGACCCTCAGGGGTGTACACCTGAAGCCATAAACTCAGGCCAGAATAGACGGGTGAGGAAACCGAGAACGGACCCGCCGGCGTGGCTCAGTGGTTGAGCGTCGACCTGTGAACCCAGAGGTCAGGGTTCGATTCCCGGTCAAGGGCACATGCCGGGTTGCAGGCTCCATCCCCAGTCGGGGGCGTGCAGGAGGCGGCTGATCCATGATTCTCTCTCATCATGGATGTTTCTCTCTCTCTCTCTCTCTCTTCTCTCCCTTCCTCTCTGAAATCAATACAAATATACACTGAGTGGCCAGATTATTATGATCTCTGAACACATAATAATCTGGCCATTCAGTTTATATATATATATATATATATATATATATATATATATATATATAGAGAGAGAGAGAGAGAGAGAGAGAGAGGAGAGAGAGAGATAGATATAAAGATATAGATGATATAAATATAGATATAGATGATATAGATATAGATATAGATGATATAGATATAGATATAGATGATATAGATATAGATATAGATGATATAGATATAGATATAGATATAGATATAGATATAGATATAGATATAGATATAGATATAGATATATAGATATATAGATATATAGATATATATATAATAGAGGCCCGGTGCATGAATTCGTGCATGGGTGGGGTCCGGCCAGCCTGGCCAGGGGTAGGGGACATGGGCAGTTGGCCGGCCTGCCTGCTGGTCGCACTCCTGGTCGAGGGGACCATTTGCATATTAGCCTTTTATTCTACAGGATAGACACCGAGCGGCCAGATGATTATGCGTTCAGAGATCATCATCATCGGGCCACTCAGTGTATTTTTAAAAAATATATATTTTATTGCTTTTTTTACAGAGAGGAATAGAGAGCTAGAAACATCGATGAGAGAGAAACATCCATCAGCCGCCTCCTGCACACTCCCTACTGGGGATGTGCCCGCAACCAAGGTACATGCCCTTGACCGGGATCGAACCCGGGACCCCCCCAGGCCCCAGGCCGACGCTCTATCCACTGAGCCACACCGGTCAGGGCTATTTTTGTTTTTTTTAAAAAATAGAACAGACCGATCGCCGAGGAGAGCGGGCTGGGGAATCAAAGAGGTGCGGAGAGAACAGGGACCCAGACAAGGGGGTGGGGAAGGCCTGGGGCGGGCTCGGCGTGGGCTAGAAGGGCCTCATGCGGAAACACCTGCCATCCTATCAGGATAAAGACACATGTTTTAAAGACTGGAACATCCGAGCCTGCCTTTGACTGGCCCCCGCGTGTCCGCATGCCCCCCGATCCATTCCACCCGCAGGGACACGGAGTGGCCATGTCTGTGTCCGCACTCAGAGCCACAGCTGGATCCGGAGGCATCGTCTGGTGGAGCCCACGGCTGGGGCTGGGGGGGCGAGGGGCGGGGGGGAGGTCCAGGTCCCTGGGGCCCAATGAAACGGCCGCTTCCGTGCGACACTGAGCCTCCTCGGTCTGCAGGGGGGACGTGTGTGCCGGACCGTCCGCCCCGTATCTCTTTGCGGTCTGCAGCCCTGCCCGCGTGTCCCAATTACCCTGGACCAGCGGTCGGCAAACTCATGAGTCCACAGAGCCAAACATCAACAGGACAACGACTGAAATTCCTTTTGAGAGCCACATTTTTTAAACTTAAACTTCTTCGAACGCCACGTCTTCAACACAGACTCGCCCAGGCCGTGGTCTTTTGTGGAAGAGCCACACTCCGGGGGCCAGAGAGCCGCATGTGGCTTGCGAGCCGCGGTTTGCCGACCACGGCCCTGGACCCTTCAGGACAGCGAGGGCTCCACGCGTCACTCAGAGCCGGAGGAGGCGGGAGTCACGGCTCTTCCTCAAAGCTCCCGGACCCGGGCACTGGGCACGGAGGGGCCGCGGTTTGGGGAGCCTCTGACCTGCCCAGTCTCCCAGCGTCACATGAATGGGAGACTCCGGACCGAGTCCCAGCAGCAATGAACGATCTTCTTTCCTTCTTCCTCCCACCCACGTCTCCGGGGTTTCTCACGGGGTCTTGGTTTGTTAGATGTTACCGCTTTTTAAAAACACGTTTTTATTGATTTCAGAGAGGAAGGGAGAGGGAGAGAGAGAGAAACATCCATGAGGAGAGAGAATCATGGCCCGGCTGCCTCCTGCACGCCCCCTGCTGGTTGGGGATCGAGCCTGCAACCCTGGCGTGTGCCCTTGACCGGGAATGGAACCTTGACCTCCTGGTTCACAGGTCGACGCTCAACCGCTGAGCCTCACCAACCGGGCTATAGATGGTAATTTCTTTTCTTTTTCTTTTTTTTAACACATTTGTATTGATTTCAGAGAGGAAGGGAGAGGGAGAGAGAGAGAAACATCCATGAGGAGAGAGAAGCATGGCCCGGCTGCCTCCTGCACGCCCCCTCCTGGGGATCGAGCCCACAACCCGGGCCTGTGCCCTGAGCGGGAATCGAACGGTGACCTCCTGGTTCCGAGGTCAATGCCCAACCACTGAGCCACGCTGGCCGGGCGTTTTTTGTGGGGTTTTTTTAGCCAATAAATGGACACAGCCCACCGTGCGTTGCAGGAGACTTTATTGAGGCGTCCGTATGTACAAACTCTCCAACGTGAAAATAACGTATCAGAGCACATTGGGTTATTTACAATCACTTTTTGGGTTGTTGTGGGTTTTTTTTTTTTTTTACAATTTTTTTTTTACAAGATGACGTCTCTAGATAACATGACACACACACACACACACACACACGCCCACGCACACGCACACACACGAAACATCCTAATTACAGACATAAATAAATTATGGGGTTTACGTGGCCCCTGGGAGGGACGAGAGTCCCATGGACGCTCTTGGTGAGCGGTGGCCGGCGGTGACCTGCGCACTACGATTAAGTGACGTTTAAGGCTGGGTTCGCCGCTCCAGCCGCGGGGGGACGTGCCGAGATATTCGTTAGACGGGAAACCGGGAGTCTGGCCAACGGAAGCTCATAGGAAGTCGCCGTCTGAGTTTGGTGGTGTTTTTTTGTTGTTGTTGTTTAATATACACGGAGTGGCCAGATGATGATGATCTCTGAACGCATAATAACCTGGCCACTCAGTGTGTGTATATATATATATTAGAGGCCCGGTGCATGAGTTCGTACATGGGTGGGGTCCGGCCAGCCTGGCCAGGGGGAGGGGACGTGGGCGGTTGGCCAGCCTGCCTGCTGGTCGAACTCCTGGTCGAGGGGACCATTTGCATATGAGCCTTTTATTCTATAGGACAGACACGGAGTGGCCAGATGGTTATGCGTTCAGAGATCATCATCATCTGGCCACTCAGTGTGGACATGTGTATATTAGAGGCCCAGTGCATGAATTTGTGCGTGGGTGGGGTCTGGCCAGCCTGGCCAGGGGGAGGGGACATGGGCGGTTGGCCGGCTTGCCTGCTGGTCGCACTCCCGGTCAAGGGGACCATTTGCATATTAGCCTTTTATTCTATAGGATAGACACTGAGTGGCCAGATGATTATACGTTCAGAGATTATCATCATCTGGCCCCTCCGTGTATTTTTTTTAAATATATTTTATTGATTTTCCACAGAGAGGAAGGGAGAGGGATAGAGAGCTAGAAACATCGATGAGAGAGAAACATCGATCAGCTGCCTCCTGCACACCCCCCACTGGGGATGTGCCCGCAACCAAGGTCCATGCCCTTGACCGGAATCGAACCCGGGACCCTTCAGTCCGCAGACCGACGCTCTATCCACTGAGCCAAACCGGTTTCGGCTCACTCCGTGTATTTTTTATTGATCTCAGAGAGGAAGAGAGAGGGAGGGAGAGAGAGAGAGAGAAACATCAATGATGGAGGGAATCATGGATCGGCTGCCTCCCGCACGCCCCCCACTGGGGATCGAGCCCGCAACCCGGGCATGTGCCCTTGACCGGGAATCGAACCGTGACCCCCTGGTGCAGGAGGCAGCCGGTCCCTGATTCTCTCTCATCATGGATGTTTCTTTCTCTCTTTCTCTCTCTCTCTCTCTCTCCCCGTCTCTGATCAATAAAAATATATTTTTTTTAAAAAGAACAGGGCCATCCCAGTAGAGATGTGAGAGCATGCATTCCCTGGGAGGCTTTCCATTCCGGCGAGAGTCTGGGTGGATTCTTAAGAGTCACGTGAGCGCGTGAACAACACCCAGCGGCCGGGGCCTCGTGGAGGAAAGGGGGAGATCTAAATAAGAAACCGGGACCCTCTCTCGCCGCACTCTAGGGTGCAATTGTAAAAATGCAGCCGGGAAAGGAGTTTTCGTTCCTCCAGGGGGCGCTGTGGGGAGCAGCGTGGCGTGAGCGATCGTGTACCGGCCGAACCCTCGCTTGTCTGGGCATGAAATGAATCTGACGGGACGTCACGTGGGGGCCCCTGCAGGTGGGTGTCCACTGGGTGTATTTCAGGTTAAAATGTCCAGCTGGAATTCACACGCCATAAAAAAAAAAATCATCTTGTGCAGGATTTCAACTACGGGAGCCTACGCGTAGTGGGCTTTGCGAATGGAATCGGTCATTTAGTGTAAGACGTTCCATCGGGGCCCGGCCGGCGTGGCTCCGTGGTTGAGCGTCGACCTGTGAACCAGGAGGTCAGGGTTCGATTCCCGGTCAAGGGCACGTGCTCGGGTTGCGGGCTCGATCCCCAGTAGGGGGCGTGCAGGAGGCAGCCGGTCCAGGATTCTCTCTCCTCATGGATGCTTCTCTCTCTCTCTCTCCCTCTCCCTTCCTCTCGGAAATAAAGGAATATGTTAGAAAGTAAATGAAAACATTGCCCTGGAGGGAGGGTGAGCTGGATGTGGGTCCCAGGAGCCCGCGGTTCTGTGACGACACGGTGTCGGCTGGCCACGCCACGCGTGGACACGGAATTCGCAATTGGCTGGGCCGCGTGTTCGTCCTCTCCGCTGCCGTGGGCGGTGGCTGACGCCGACGCAGGCCTCCGTGGGGCGCTGGGTCCCGAGGCCTCGGGTGGAGAGCGGGTGCCTGGGGGTGAGGCCGGGGCACACCTGTGGCTACGGGCCCAGGGCGGCTCAGGGCCTCCGGGGAGCCGAGCGGTGGTGGTGTGGGTGGCGGTGTTTAAGGGGGGGCCCTGGGGAGAGACGGAAACACCTGTGAGTCCCTGCGCCGCCCCCCTCGGTTCCCGCCTGACCCCGAAAGGACGCAGACCGCTCCGTCCCCTCTCTCCCTGCCCCCGGGTCTCCCCTCGTCCCTTCTTTGTTCGGTAAAAGCATGAGTCGCAGGAAAGGGGAGACCAGCTCCTTCCCGGGACCCTACACTTCCGTCAGCGACCCCCCAAATTCTGCGTCCGGCTCAGACGTTTAAAAAATGAACCAATTTGCAAAAAGCAAATGCAAATTCTTTTAATAAAAAAAATTTTTTTTATTTCAGAGAAGAAGGGAGAGGGAGAGAGAGATAGAAGCAGCCATGATGAGAGAGAATCATGGACTGGCTGCCTCCTGCACACCCCCCCGACCTGGGGATGGAGCCCACAACCCGGGCGTGTGCCCTTGACCAGGAATCGAACCGTGACCCCTTGGGTCATAGGTCGACCCTTAACCACTGAGCCACGCCGGCCGGACTGATCCGTCATTTTTAAAACATCGGGAGTTAATCTAGGATTACTTCTCCATGATTTTAAACTGGAGGCCCGGTGCACGAAATTCGTGCACTCGGGTGGGGGGGGTCCCTCAGCCTGGCCTGCACCCTCTCGCAGTCCGGGAGCCCTCGGGGATGTCTGACTGATGGCTTAGCCCCGCACCCCCCCGGGCACCAGCTCAGGGCTTCTGGCTGAGGGGCGCTCCCCCTGTGGGAGCGCACTGACCACCAGGTGGCAGCTCCTGCACTGAGCGTCTGCCCCCTGGTGGTCAGTTCATGTCGCAGCGACCGGTCGTTCTGCCATTCAGTCGATTTGCATATTAGCCTTTTATTATACAGGATCGACACACACCTTTAGACATGGTTCTTTATATATATATATATTTTTTATTGATTTCAGAGAGGAAGGGAGAGGGAGAGAGAGAAATATCAATGAGGAGAGAGAATCATTGATCGGCCTGCCTCCTGCACGCCCCCTACTGGGGGTCGAGCCCGCAACCCGGGCATGTGCCCTTGACCGGAATCGAACCCGGGACCTCTCAGTCCGCAGGCCGACGCTCTATCCACTGGGCCAAGCCGGCTAGGGCTAGACATGGTTCCTAAGGTTACCTGGATGACAGCAAAATGGTATTGGAAAATCAGCAAGATGCTCATTAAATAGTCGGTAACACTATTTCACGACACTGTCACTAGATTCGGCTAATTCAATTGGGGTCGTATTTTGAAGAAAACGCACATCATATATTACAGTAAAATGTACATAATAAAAAAATAAGCTTCCTCGCCGAATATTATCTCCTGTACTTCATATGTGAAAATCTTAATTTCGAGAACATTTCTGATTCCTATTGATTATAGATTTTTTTCCATATGTATTTATGGTTTAAAAGACAGACAAGCCCTGGCCGGTGTGGCTCCGTGGATAGAGTGTCGGCCTGCGGACTGAAGGGTCCCGAGTTCGATTCCCGGTCAAGGGCACATGCACAGGTTGCGGGCTCGATCCCCACTAGGGGGCGTGCAGGAGGCAGCCGATCCGTGATTCTCTCTCATCGTGGATGTTTCTTCTCTCTCTCTCTCTCTCCCTTCCTCTCTGAAATTAATAAAAATATATTTTAAAAAGACAAAGAAAAGCATGCATTCTATGTAAAATAAAAGGAAGGTAAAAGGGAGAAGAAAGGAAGGAAGAAGACGAAGAGGGCGGGGGGAAAAGGAGTTAAACTTCGACCCTACGATGGATGCTAGAATAAACCCCCGTGAGCAGACGTGAATGCAGAGGACGACTCCCGGGGGACTCGAACCCCATCTCACAGGCCTGCTGCGATGGGTGATGGGTTTCCCCCAGGACTGTCCCGTGTGGGGAAGGGAGGCGGCTCTTACCGTGCACCGGGGGCGGGCGGTCGGGCGTCCGGAAGGTCCGCAGGGAGGCCGGCCCCTCCCCCGCGGCGGTCAGCACCTGGACCTCCAGCCGGTACAGGGTGGACGGCCTCAGGTTGGGCACCGTGAGGCGGGGGTGGCTCTGAGGGGGACACCAAGCGAGAGGCTCGTCAGAGATGACCGGGAAGGAAGACACCCCCCACGGCCCGCCCGGCTGGTGCGGCTCAGTGGGTTGCGCACCGACCTGGGAACCGGGCGGTCGCGGCTCGACGCCCACGTTGTGGGCTCGGCGCCCAGGAGGGGGCGTGCAGGAGGCAGCCGACCCATGATTCCCTCTCCTCGTGGATGTGTCGCTCTCTCTTGCCCTCTCCCTTCCTCTCTGCAATCACATTTAAAAGAAAAAGAAGAAGCCCTCACCGGTGTGGCTCAGTGGATAGAGCGTCGGCCTGCGGACGCAAGGGTCCCGGGTTCGATTCCGGTCAAGGGCATGTACCTGGGTTGCGGGCACATCCCCAGTGGGGAGCGTGCAGGAGGCAGCTGGTCGATGTTTCTCTCTCATCGATGTTTCTAACCCTCTCTCCCTCTCCCTTCCTCTCTGTAAGAAATCAATGAAATATATTTTAAAAAATAAAATAAGAAGACACGCAATGCCAGTGCACGCTGGGGGCCTATGACCTCCCCATAGCACATGGTCTGAGGCGTCTGGCTCCCCAGGTGACGGAGAGTCTGGCCCTGGTTTCTGGGGTCCCCTGCTGAGAGGTGACCCCCCGCATCCGGCTCACACTCTGGCAGCCCAACACCCTTGGCAGAGCTCACCCCTGGGGCCAGTCCCGGGTCACCCTTGGACCCCACGGCCCAGCCCTGGACCGGAGGCTCTGCCACGGCCTCTCGCGATCACGGGCAGGTCTCGCCATGGGAATTCCTGACCATCCCGACTTCCGGGAGCCAGCCAACTGCGTTCCTCAGAACACACGATTCCCATCAGCCCCCAGGGCCAAGGGGGTGTATTTTTATGTCAACACGTGCTTCTCAAACTCACCCACACCCAGCCCACTCCCAGCATCCCTTTCTCATGCCTCACCCACACCCAGCCCACTCCCAGCATCCCTGGTTTCTCATGCCTCACCCACACCCAGCCCACTCCCAGCATCCCTTTCTCATGCCTCAGCCACACCCAACCCACTCCCAGCATCCCTTCCTCACGCCTCACCCACACCCAGCCCACTCCCAGCATCCCTTTCTCGTGACTCATCCACCCCAGCCCACTCCCAGCATCCCTGGTTTCTCATGCCTCACCCACACCCAGCCCACTCCCAGCATCCCTTTCTCATGCCTCACCCACACCCAGCCCACTCCCAGCATCCCTTTCTCATGCCTCACCCACCCCAGCCCACTCCCAGCATCCCTTTCTCATGACTCACCCACACCCAACCCACTCCCAGCATCCCTTTCTCGTGCCTCACCCACACCCAGCCCACTCCCAGCATCCCTGGTTTCTCATGCCTCACCCACACCCAGCCCACTCCCAGCATCCCTTTCTCATGCCTCACCCACACCCAGCCCACTCCCAGCATCCCTTTCTCATGCCTCACCCACACCCAGCCCACTCCCAGCATCCCTTTCTCATGCCTCACCCACACCCAGCCCACTCCCAGCATCCCTTTCTCATGCCTCACCCACCCCAGCCCACTCCCAGCATCCCTTCCTCCTGCCTCACCCACACCCAGCCCACTCCCAGCATCCCTTCCTCATGCCTCACCCACACCCAGCCCACTCCCAGCATCCCTTCCTCCTGCCTCACCCACACCCAGCCCACTCCCAGCATCCCTTTCTCACGCCTCAGTCACACCCAGCCCACTCCCAGCATCCCTTTCTCATGCCTCACCCACACCCAGCCCACTCCCAGCATCCCTTCCTCATGTCTCACCCACACCCAGCCCACTCCCAGCATCCCTTTCTCATGCCTCACCCACACCCAGCCCACTCCCAGCATCCCTTTCTCTTGACTCACCCACACCCAGCCCACTCCCAGCATCCCTAGTTTCTCATGCCTCACCCACACCCAGCCCACTCCCAGCATCCCTGCCTTCTCACGCCGTGGGACTTTCCTTCCGGGATTTGGGTTCTTTCTTTTCATTTGGACCTGGCGTTGGCAATCATGAGGGCATTTGAGAAGAGGGTGAAAGCCCACAGGGGGGTTGGGGGGTGTTTTTCACGCCAAGTCACCGAGTGTGCGGGAGACGGGCCAGCTCATTAGGGGCCTGAGCGGATCGGAAGGCGGCACAGGAAGAGGGACGACAGCTTCTTTTTGCTCTTTTCTCCCCAATTAAGACCACTCGCTGTGCGTGTGCACTGGGGCGAGAGCGACACGGGAGAGTGACGGTAGTAAGAAAGGGTCTAACACTCGTACAGTCACGATGGGAGAAGGGGCTCGGGTCCCAGAACCTGTCTAGAGGGCAGTTTATTCTTTTTTAAAAATATATACATATTTTTATTGATTTCAGAGAGGAAGGGAGAGGTAGAGACATCAATGATGAGAGAGAATCATGGGTCGGCTGCTTCCTGCACGCCCCACACGGGGGATCCAGTGTGCCCGGGCATGTGCCCTGACATGGAATCAAACCGTGACCTCCTGGTTCATGGGTAGATGCTCAAGCCCTGAGCCACGCCGACCGGGTTGACCGTTTTCTTGCAAAATAAAACACTCATGCCCCGGATAGTGCTGCTCCGTGGTTAGAGCATTGGCCCGTGCCACCAAGGGTCTTGGGTTCTACCTCCAGTTAAGGGCACGTGCCTGGATTGCAGGGTCCAGAGCCGGCCCCGGTTGAGGTGCATTTGGGAGGCCACCAATCCATATCTCTCTCT
Organism: Eptesicus fuscus; assembly: GCF_027574615.1. Classification (NCBI taxonomy): domain Eukaryota; kingdom Metazoa; phylum Chordata; class Mammalia; order Chiroptera; family Vespertilionidae; genus Eptesicus; species Eptesicus fuscus. Next base: position 2,111,169 of record NC_072473.1, read on the forward strand.
CTCTCTCTCTCTCTCTCTCTCTCTCTCTCTCTCTTTCTCTCTCTCTCTCCCCTTTCCACTCTCTCTAAATATCAATGGGCTTGGCAGACTCAGCTCAGTGGTTGAGCATCAACCTAGGAACCAGGAGGTCATGGGTTCGATTCCTGGTCAAGGACACATGCCTGGGTTGCAGGCTCGATCCCCAGTAGGAGGCGTGCAGGAGGCAGCTGATCCATGATTCTCTCTCATCATGGATGTTTCTCTCTCTCTCTCTCCCTCTCCCTTTCTCTCTCTAAAATCAATAAAAATATAGATTTTTAAAAAATCAGTGGAGCCGAGACCGGTTTGGCTCAGTGGATAGAGCGTCGGCCTGCAGACTCAAGGGTCCCGGGTTCGATTCCGGTCAAGGGCATGTGCCTTGGTTGCAGGCACATCCCCAGTAGGGGGTGTGCAGGAGGCAGCTGATCGATGTTTCTCTCTCATCGATGTTTCTAACTCTCTATCCCTCTCTCTTCCTCTCTGTAAAAAATCAATAAAATATATTTTTAAAAAAATTAAAAAAATCAATGGAAAAATACCCTTGGGTGAGGATTATCAACAATAAATAAATAAATAAGTAAACGAAACATTCAGAAGGAGAAAGGTGGGAATAAGACTCTGTCATACAGCACGAGGCGTGGCGGACATGCCTAACCCTGGCTGCCATTAGAACCGCGTAGTGAGTGTGGGGGGGCAGAGAAATGGAGGGAACACGGACATGGCGGGGTGGGGACACGGACATGCCGGGGGCACCTACCGCGGGCAGGATCTGGGACTGCGAGATGATGCTGTTGGGCAAGCTGTTCTGCCGGCTCTCCGTCGTCACCTCGGCCCACGTGACCTGGAAGCCGGTCACGGGCTGGTGGAGGTTGGCCTTGGCCGTCTTCCAGGCGAAGTGGCCCGTGACGTTCCCGTCCTGGACCGTGAAGGAGGCGGAGAGGTCCTCGGGCGTGGCCAGCACTTTGGGGAGGACGTGACCTGTAGGGGTGGGGAGGTGGAGGGTGTGGGAAGCCACCATTGTCTTCACTATCAGAGAAGTGTAGACAAGGATCCCGGAGCGCTGGTGGACCTTAAGCCCCTGGCAAGGGCCGGAGCTATGCACCGATTGTTTAGTCGTCCAGACAATGGGGCTCAAGTTATTTCCTGACCAAACAGGATCGCTGGTGGACCTTAAGCCCCTGGCAAGGGCCGGAGCTATGCACCAATTGTTTAGTCGTCCAGACAATGGGGCTCAAGTTATTTCCTGACCAAACAGGATCGCTGGTGGACCTTGAGCCCCTGGCAAGGGCCAGAGCTATGCACCGATTGTTTAGTCCAGACAAAGGGCTCAAGTTATTTCCTGACCAAATAGGATCGCTGGTGGACCTTGAGCCCCTGGCAAGGGCCAGAGCTATGCACCGATTGTTTAGTCGTCCAGACAATGGGGCTCAAGTTATTTCCTGACCAAATAGGATCGCTGGTGGACCTTGAGCCCCTGGCAAGGGCCGGAGCTATGCACCAATTGTTTAGTCGTCCAGACAAAGGGCTCAAGTTATTTCCTGACCAAATAGGATTGCTGGTGGACCTTGAGCCTCTGGCAAGGGCCGGAGCTATGCACCGATTGTTTAGTCGTCCAGACAATGGGGCTCAAGTTATTTCCTGACCAAACAGGATTGCTGGTGGACCTTAAGCCCCTGGCAAGGGCCAGAGCTATGCACCGGTTGTTTAGTCGTCCAGACAAAGGGCTCAAGTTATTTCCTGACCAAATAGTCTCAGAGTAAATCTTTCTAATATTTACTGATCTTTAAGATAGTCTGTCTGTTACCGAAATTTCCTCCCTAAGAGAGAGATGCGCATCCAAAATTGAATAAGAGGTTGGTGAGGCCTGGGCACTGGTGAAAGTCCTTTCTCTTGCACTGGGCTTGCCCGTCTGGCCCCTAATATTTCCAAATTATTATTTCTTTTTTAAAATATATATATATTTTATTGATTTTTTTACAGAGAGGAAGGGAGAGGGATAGAGAGTTAGAAACATCGATGAGAGAGAAACATCGATCAGCTGCCTCCTGCACACCTCCCTACTGGGGATGTGCCCGCAACCAAGGTACACGCCCTTGACCAGAATCGAACCCGGGACCCTTCAGTCCGCAGGCCGACGCTCTATCCACTGAGCCAAACCGGTCAGAGCCAAATTATTATTTCTTGTCTCATCTCTGTCATTGGCGTGCGGCCCCTTCTCCAGATCCCGAACCCCGAACCACGCGGGACGTGGGTCTTCGCAAGGGGGACCGGGCACAGCGGGTGCCTTTTGGATGGGGGTGTGTAGGCAGCCTTATGTGGGGAAGGCTGATGTGGTGTGAGCTGCATCTCGGCTCGTCTCTAAGCGCGGTCTCCAAGGACCAGCTCTGTGATGGACAGGGATTGCGATGGAGCCGGCCCCGAGTCACGCCACCCCGTGCAAAGGTCAGAGCAATGGTCAGAACCTCTCAATGGTCAGAATAACCCCTGGAGGTTATTCTCAGAATCCGGGGATGGGAGACGGAGGAAGGATTTTGAAATCGGTGAGGAGGTGGCCGTTTCTCAGAGAAGAGAAGGATTGCCATGGAGAGGGTCAATGTGGAGATTGTTAGAAGCTTCTAGAAGGAGGTTAGGGGACTGCATGGGAGAGGCCTGGGATGGTTGTCTGCCTACAGGACATATGCCCTGGTTGAAGGCTGCATCCCCAGTAGGGGGCGTGCAGGAGGCAGCCAATGCATGATTCTCTCTCATCATGGATGTTTCTATCCCTATCTCCCTCTCTCTTCCTCTCTGAAATCAATATATATATATATATCTTCCTCTCTGAAATCAATATATATATATATATATATATATATATATATGTATACATACTAGAAGCCGACTGCATGAAATTCGTGCACTGGGGTGGGGGGTCCCTCAGCCCAGCCTGCACCCTCTCGCAGTCCGGGAGCCCTCGGGGGATGTCCGACTGCCACGGAGGCGGGAGAGGCTCCCGCCACCACCGCTGTGCTCGCCAGCCGTGAGCCCGGCTTCTGGCTGAGCGGCGCCCCCCCCTGTGGGAGTGCACTGACCGCCAGGGGGCAGCTCCTGTGTTGAGTGTCTGCCCCCTGGTGGTCAGTGCGCGTCATAGCGACCGGTGGTTCTGCCGGACGATCGATTTGCATATTAGCCTTTTATTCTATAGGATATTTAAAAGTGTGTGTGTGTACATTTTCGGGACGGCCTGTACACGGTACGTCCCGGGTAGACAGAGGATGCTGCCGGGGTTGAGGGCTCTGTGCGGAGCAGCTTGGAAACACGCGCAACGTGGCCGACCTCGCGGCCTGCGCCTGGGAGCTCCGGTCCCCGCACCTGCTTCCCCGGGGCAGCTGGCGTGCGAGCGGCTCTTCCCCCGCAGCGCGGCGCAGGGCGGGGTCCGGAAGAACAGCGTCTCGGCGTGGCCCCGCGGCCGCGCCGGCTGCACGGTCACCTTGTACTTGCAGGCAAACGCCAGGTCTCGGAGGATCATGTAGTTTTCCTAGAGCGAGAGAGAGAGAGGAACGTGGCGGCGAGACCGCTCGCCGGACGTGGGAACCGCGGCAGGAGACGAGAGGGTCCCCCCGCCGGGGTGTTGCCAGACATCGGCGGGGGGTGGTGTCATGTGGCTTCTGCAAGGAGCACCGGGCATCCTGTCCAGGCTTTTTATTTTATGAACTAGAGGCCCGGTGCACGAAATTCGTGCATGGGGGGGGTGTCCCCCAGCCCAGCCTGTGCACTCCCTCAATCTGGGACCCCTCGGGGGGATGTCTGACTGCCGGTCAGACATTCCTCTTGCAATCTGGGATGCTAACTCCTAACCGCCGGCCTGCCTGCCTGCCTGATCGCCCCTAACCGCTCACCTGCCTGCCTGATCGCCCCTAACCGCTCACCTGCCCGCCTGATCGCCCCTAACCGCTCACCTGCCCGCCTGATCGCCCCTAACCGCTCACCTGCCCGCCTGATCGCCCCTAACCGCTCGCCTGCCTGCCTGCTCAGTGCATGTCATGGCAATCGGTGGTTCCACCGTTCAGTCTACTTGCATACTACCCTTTTATTATATAGATATACTAGAGGCCTGGTGCACGGATTTATGCACTGGTGGGGGGCGTGGCCTGCAGGGATCGGCGCGCCGTGGGAGAGCCACTCATCCCTGTCAGCCGAGCAGGGCTCCCGCTGTGGGAGCGCACTGACCACCAGGGGGCAGCTCCTGCGTTGAGCGCCTGCCCCCTGGTGGTCGGTGCGTGCCATAGCGACTGGTCCACCGGTCGTTCTGGTCGTTCCACCGTTCTGTCTCTGGGCTTTTATATAGAGAGACTAGAGGCCCGGTGCACAGAATTCGTGCAGGGAGGGAGGGGTTGTCCCTCAGCCCAGCCTGCACCCTCTCCAATCTGGGACCCCTCGAGGGATGTCTGGTGGGATCGGGCCTAAACGGGCAGTCGGAAATCCCTCTCACAATCCAGGACTGCTGGATCCCAACCGCTCGCCTGCCTGCCTGCCTGATTGCCCCTAACCGCTTCTGCCTGCCAGCCTGATCACCCCCTAACCACTCCCCTGCCAGCCTGATTGATGTCTGACTGCTCCCCTGCCAGCCTGTTTGCCCCTAACTGCCCTCCCCTGCAGGCCTGGTCACCCCTAACTGCTCTCCTCTGCAGGCCTGGTCCCCCACAACTGCTCTCCACTGCAGGCCTGGGTCACCCCCAACTTCCCTCCTCTACCGGCCTGGTCACCCCTAACTGCCTTCCCTTGCAGGCTTGATCGCCCCCAACTGCCCTCCTTGCAGGCCTGGTCCCTCCCCTGCTGCCCATCTTGTGGTGGCCATCTTGTGGTGGCCATATCTTGTGTCCACATGGGGGCAGCCATCTTGTGTGTTGGAGTGACGGTCAATCTGCATATTACTCTTTTATTAGATAGGACTTTTATTGATCTCAGAGAAGAAGGGAGAAGGAGAGAGAGAGATAGAAACCTCCATGAGGAGAGAGAATCATGGATCGGCTGCCTCCTGCACGCCGCCTACTGGGGATGGAGCCCGCAACCCGGGCAGGTGCCCTTGCCCGGAATCGAACCCGGGTCCCTTCGGTCCGCAGGCCGACGCTCTATCCACTGAGCCACACCAGCCGGGGCCCTGCCCAGGCTTTGAGGAGTCACCGCGGAGCCCTCCCGGGCCTGGGCAGCCGCCTCTGGAATCGCACGGAAGCAGCCGCCGCGCACCTTCCCGCGAGTGTGGGCTGTGGACGCTGACCCTTTGGAATGGACGAGAGCTCACGCGGCGCCTCCGGGACCCAGGCCGCGTGCACGCATGTGCTTCTTATTTTTTAAAAAGTGAGGACCTCTCCCGTCCTATTTTTCCCCCTTTCCGGAGCTCTGCTACTACTTCCTGTCCAACGTGGCGCTGAAACAGTAACACGGGCAGCAGCTGACGTCCCGGGGAAGGAGAGGCTCGGAGGTGACCGTCCGGCCCCAGGACAGGGGACCCCGAGGGCTCCCACGGGCGTGGGTGACGCTCGCCCTCTCTCGTCGGCGGTCCCCAGGGCTGGGGCGTGGAAGAGGCGGGTGGGAGGGTCAATCCATGATTCTCTCTCATCCTGGATGTTTCTCTCTCTCTCTCTCTCTCCCTCTCCCTTCCTCTCTGAGATCAATATATATATATATTATCTATTGATTACATTTTATACTAGAGGCCCGGTGCACGAAATTTGTGCAAGGGGCTCGGCCCTCACAGCTGCGGCTTCATCCAGAAGGTCGTCCGGCTTCCCAGTTTTGTTAGCATATTATGCTTTTATTGCGATAGGTATGACATATATACATAATAAACAAATAATCCTATATAATAAAAGCCTAATATGCAAATCGACCAAATGGTCGCTATGACACTCACTGACCACCAGGGGGCAGACGCGCAATGCAGGAGCTGCCCCCATCCCACAAGCCCCAGGCTGGCCAGGGCGGGTGCCAATGGGGGGAGCCCCGATTACACCAACGGTCACCCCGCAGAATGGCCTTGATCACTGGCCAGGCCTAGAGACTCTACCTGTGCACGAATTTCGTGCACCGGGCCTCTAGTAGAGATTATAAGTAAATAAATAAAGTTAAGGGCCACGTCACCGATGCGTGGCATGGACGGGTAACGCCTGTTGCTGCTGGGTGACTTGGTGGCACGTAGGGACGCAGCCGCGTGAGGCACTCAATCAGAGGACCGTATAGAAGGTCCCTTCGAAGGCAACACCTTTAGACGTGCAGCCAAGTCAGCATTCAGAGGACAATTCAAAGCTTTTGTCCAATTACATGGAACGCCGAGCCCTTCCAGGTGGGGTGGGTGTCCCTGAAGGACGGACGTCGCGCCTGCCCGTGGACCGGCATGAGTGACATGTCGGCGAGCTCTCGAGGGGACGCGGTGTCGGGTGAGAGGAGGCGTGAACGGGGACCCTTACCTGGTCGGTCTTCGCCCGGCATCTGCTCGATAGGGGATTTGTGAGAACAACGTACCCACAAGACAGATGACTTACACATCTCTCGGTCCAATTCTATAGACACGTTGGGTGAGTCTAATGTCTATTCGGGATGGAGCCGCGGGGTCGCGGACTCACCTGCGTCGTGGCGGATGCCGCCGCCGCTGGCCGGGCGGTGTCATTGTGGGCACAGGCTTCCGGGACCCACTGCACGTGGTAGCCACTGGCGCCGGGGTCTGTGATGGAGAACAGTCCGGGGTCACATTGAGAACAGACCCAGGTCCCCAACATGTGGCCAAACAGGAAGGAAGGAACTGAAATTGCACAGGTGACCCCCAAATGCATGCAAAGGGGGCACGTGGGTAGTGCAGATCCCGACTATTATTTCAGGATATAGTGGTTGAGTATCGACCTAGGAGCCAGGAGATCAGGGTTCTATTCCCGGTCAAGGGCACATGCCTGGGTTGCGGGCTCGATCCCCAGGAGGGGGCGTGCAGGAGGCAGCCGATCCATGGTTCTCTCTCCTCGTGGGTGTTTCTCTCTCTCTCTCTCTCTCTCTCTCTCTCTCTCTCTCTCTCTCTCTTTTTTCTGCCAGAAGCCAATTCCAGCATGTCATAATTGCAAGAGTTTCATTGAAAGATTGATGGAACTTGGGGACTCAACAAGGGCTGAGTCACATATGTTATCGCCTGCTGGGAATGGCTAAAGGCATTTCCCCAAACCTGAAAAGGATGATTGTTTGCTGCCAGACAGCTCAGGGCATCTCAATCTACATGTTACTGCCTCCTGCTGGCCAAACACCTGAACAGCCGTAGGCTATTCCCCAATCTGACAATGACTCTGTATGAAACCCTACCCTTTGAAGTGTATTATCTCCACCTTGCCTTGGGACAAATTGTGTTAATAAAAAGCAAGGGGTCCTGAGACAAGGAGAACTTAGCTCCTTCAGCTAGGCTCCTCTGACCCCCAATGCCTTTCAAAATTACCTTTCATCACTGGACTCTTTCTTAATCTACGCACAGCCTTTCTCCAGATTCCAGAACCCTTCTAGATGCCGGATCAAGACCCACCGGTGTTAAATGATGCCCCAATATCTGACACCCTTCCTCTCTGAAATCAATTTAAAAAAAATTTTTTTAAATTGACGTGCAGCCAAATCAGCATTCAGAGGACAATTCAAAGCTTTTGTCCAATTACATGAAATGCCGAGCCCTTTCAGGTGGGGTGGGTGTCCCTGAAGGACAGGCATCATGCCTGCCCAGCCTGCTCTCTGGGGTCACACATGTGATGAACTCAGCCCTAACTTGACTTCCCTGGGCCTCTTATGGCTGGAGAGCTGGACCTGCCCCGCCCCTGCTCTGTACACCCGCATGTTCTGATCGGGGCCTCCAAGGGGGCGTCGGGAGGAAAGAAGAGGGGGTGGTGAAGGGGGCAGGCAGCCCCCCGGGTGCGAGTTGCCCCAAGGCATCGAGGGGAAGGGGGGGGGCCTTCCGCGCTCACGCCCAGTGTCTGACGGGGCTTCCGAGGGGAGAGTGTTTGATGGAATTGGGTGTCTGACTGGGACCTGGGAGCTTGCCCTGGGCACTTTGGGAGGAAAAAAGAACTCCCATCAGAGAATTAAAGGGACAGCAGGCAGACACCGATGGTGCTGGGTTCGAGGGGAACCGCCGAGGGAGCCTTTATTTTGTGGTGGTTGTATTTTTCTTTTGATTCTTTTAGAGAGAGTGGAAGGAGGGGGAGAGGGGCAGAGAGAGAAACATCGATGAGAGAGACGCATCGGTCGATGGGTGGCCTCCTGCACGCGCCCCGCGACCGGGGCCAGAGATCCAGCCTGCCACCGAGGTGCGTGTCCCTGGCCAGAATCGAACCCGGGACCCTTCGGTCCTCAGGCGGACGCTCCTTCCGCTGAGCCACACCGGCCAGGGCAGAAGGCTTGGCTCTGACGCACACACCTCCAGGGCGGTTGGCTGGTTTTTTTCAAGAAAGGTTTCCGGACTACGCACCAGCAAGGAGCGAGTGCAGGTCCCTCCCCTCAGCGATGCTGTTCCAGGATGAGAAGGAAAAAGGCAGTACCGTGAGGAGCACCCGTGCTCCTCGAAAGCCGCCCTGCGGGACGGGGAGCACGCGGCCCCGAGCCGGCCCACGCACCTGCCGTCCTTTTCCAGTAGACCTTCGCCTGCAGCCGGCCGTCCTGGTAGAAGGGGGCGCCGATCTCCAGCAGGCGGGCGGGCCGGCGCCGCTCAGGGGCAGGGGGCTGCGGCCGAGTCTCCCCTTCTCCGCTCTTCCCAAGCGGCTCTTCTGCAACCGAGGACAACGGTCTACATCAGGGGTCGGCAAACTCTGGCAAACCAGGACGCCACACAGAGCCACACAACAACAGGACAACGATCGAAATTCCTTTGGAGAGCCACATTTTTTTTAAACGTAAACTTCTTCGAACGCCACGTCTTCAACACAGACTCGCCCAGGCCGTGGTGTTTTGTGGAAGAGCCACCCTCCAGGGGCCAGAGAGCCGCCTGTGGCTCGCGCGCCGCGGTTTGCCGACCACGGGTCTACGTTATGCGTCAGGAATTACGCTGAGCCCGGCCGGCGGGGCTCAGGGGGCGAGCGTCGGTCGACCTAGGAACCAGGAGGTCACGGGTTCGATTCCCGGTCAAGGGCACAGGCCCGGGTTGCGGGCTCCATCCCCAGTCGGGGGGCGTGCAGGAGGCAGCCGGTCCATGATTCTCTCTCTCCCTCTCCCTCCTTCTCTCTGAAACGAATTAAAAATATATAGTTTGTCCCTAACTGGTTTGGCTCAGTGGATAGAGCGTCGGCCTGTGGACTCAAGGGTCCCGGGTTCGATTCCAGTCAGGGGCATGTACCTTGGTTGTGGGCACATCCCCAGTAGGGAGTGTGCAGGAGGCAGCTGATCGATGTTTCTCTCTCATCGATGTTTCTGACTCTCTATCCCTCTCCCTTCTTCTCTGTAAAAAATCAATAAAATTAATAAAATATATATATATATAGTTTGTATTTATTTTTATAAAAATATGATGCCCGGCTGGTGTGGCTCAGTGGTTGAGCGTCGACCTAGGAACCAGGAGGTCACGGTTCGATCCCCGGTCAAGGGCACAGGCCCGGGTTGCGGGCTCAATCCCCACTAGGGGGCGTGCAGGAGGCAGCCGGTCCATGACTCTCTCTCATCATGGATGTTTCTCTCTCTCTCTCTCCCTCTTTTCCTCTCTCTCTAAAAATGAATGAAAATATATTTTTAAAAGCAAACAAAAACAGATGCGGGGGGGGGGGCAGGGTTTGGCCTGAGGGCACAGCTTGGAGAGAGAGAGAGAGAGAGAGAGAAGCAATATTGAGGTTCCGTTCCAGCTTCCCCAATGGAGGCAGAAATGCATCTGGGACTAGGCCCCTGGCTCCAGGCCCCCAGCATGTTCCTGCTGACCTCGCTCCCTTCCTTTCGGGGGTCCAGGTGGGCTCAAAACCAGGACGCCAGCAAGCGCCCCGGCCTTCCCCCCTCTCCCCACGCCCGCCCCCCTCCGCCGGGTGATGTAAGACGCGTCTGGCGGCTGGGCCCCACGTGGCCCTTGGAGAGGTGAGGGGTTGCGCCGTGTCGATCGAATGCTGATAAGAAGTGGGCTGTGGAGCCCGGCTCGGGGGCTGAGCGCCAGCAACGAACCAGGAGGTCAGGGTTCGAGTCCCGGGCAGGGCCCACGTCGGGTCCCCATGGTTGTCTGGCATCATTTAAGGTTCTGTCTCTCTCTCTCCCTCGCCCTTCCTCTCCGAAGTCAATAAAAATATTAATAAGAGCCCTGGCCGGCGTGGCTCAGTGGATAGAGCGTCGGCCTGCGGACGGAAGGGTCCCGGGTTCGATTCCCGGTCAAGGGCATGTACCTTGGTTGCGGGCACATCCCCAGTAGGAGGGTGTGCAGGAGGCAGCTGATCTATGATTCTCTCTCCTCATGGATGTTTCTCTCTCTCTCTCCCTCTTCCTTCCTCTCTGAAATCAATACAAATATACTTAAAACATAAATAAAAATAGCCCTAGCTGGTGTGGCTCAGCGGATAGAGCGTCGGCCTGCGGACTGAAGGGTCCCGGGTTCGATTCCAGTCAAGAGCATGTACCTTGGTTGCAGGCACATCCCCAGTGGGGGGCGTGCAGGAGGCAGCTGATAGATGCTTCTCTCTCATCGATTTTTTTTTTTATCATTGATTTCTATAACTCTCTCTCCCTCTCCCTTTCCTCTCTGTAGAAAATCAATAAAAATATATTTTAAAAAAGTAATTTTGCCCTGACCGGTGTGGCTCAGTGGATAGAGTGTCAGCCTGCGGACGGAAGGGTCCCGGGTTCGATTCCCGGTCAAGGGCGTGTACCTGGGTTGCAGGCACATCCCTGATGGGGGGCGTGCAGGAGGCAGCTGATGGATGTTTCTCTCTCATCGATGTTTCTGACTCTCTATCCCTCTCCCTTCCTCTCTATAAAAATCAATACAATATATTTTTAAGATATTAATAAGAAAAGAGAAGGGGGCTGTGGGAATTTTCTGATGGAGCTGAGAGGGTGGCCTCGCCCGGGTGGTGGTGGTGGTGGGAAGAGGGAAAGGGGGGTGAGGGGGAGCCGCCCGCCCTGGGGGAGGCCGGAGGCGGCGGGGAATCTGGGGGGAGACGGGAGGAGCCCAGGAGAAAACCCGCAGACGCATACTTGGGATATTTCAGCCTCAATAGCTGGCAGGCGCGTTTGCAGAGCCGAGGAGCGTGTGTTCGGCTTAAGGGCCCTTCACCTGAACGCTGGGTGTGACGGGGAGTCTCCCGCACCCCCCCCCCCCGGGCGGGTCTGCACCCCAGCTGATGCCCTGCCAGTCACCTCAGCTCTGACGTGTCCCCCCACCAGTGAGGGGCTGGATCCCCATCCCACACCACCACCACCCCCATCCTGGGACTCAGGGCCGTCAATCAGAGGCCCCCAGACCTGGGGCGCTGGACCCCACGTCCCAGAACCGGGGGACCCTTTCCTCACCAGGGCACAGGTTTATTGTAAAGGAGAAAGCTCCGTGGGTGAGCATCGACCTAGGAACCAGCAGGTCAGGGTTCGAATCCCGGTCAAGGGCACAGGCCCGGGTTGCGGGCTCCATCCCCAGTAGGGGGCGTGCAGGAGGCAGCTGATGGATGTTTCTCTCTCTCATCGATGTTTCTCACTCTCTATCCCTCTCCCCTCCTCTCTGTAAAAATCAATAAAATATATTTTTTTAAAAATTTAAAAAAATGAAATAAAAAAATAAAACCTTAGGAACAGGCAGATGGGAGAGACATATAGCCAATGTGGTAGGGAGCGGGGAGTGGGGGTGTGGGGGGGGGAAGAGGCAGGGAGTACAGCTCCTCGTCCTCGCCAGGCACCCCACGGGCCCCCAGTCGGCTCCCGGGCACCCACCCCCAGCTCTCCAACCCCCCCCTCTGCTGGGTGCATAAGGAGGCTGTCGAATGCAGGTGCGACTGGTTGCCATTGGTCATCCGAGGTGCCACTCACGACGGAGCCCCGCCCCCCTGCCCCCAGCTGGGGAGGGGAGGGGAGGGGAGGGTGGGGCTGACAGTCTGGATCCTCTAAGGCCCAGGTGGGTGCAGACCAGCCCCCCCTTTCCCCTCACCCCCCACCCCCCCAGATCCAGAATTCCCGGCATTAACACCACAAAGGCCCCTTCACCCCCCCTCCTCTCACCCCTTAGGGCATTCCAGGAGTTGCTGGCACAGAGTTTCTCATTCTAAGTCACAGCCTGGCAGGTGCTCCCTGCAAACAGCTGGGGAGCCAGCAGCTGGGCCAGAGGAGGCTGGGGGGTGGGGGGTGGGGGCTGAGGCCTGGGCGGGGGGAGGGCAGACCAGCACCCAGCTCAGTGCCAAGGGCAAAGGGGAACCCTCTCCCCAGCCTCCGAGGAGGAGAGTGAGTCCGCCCGCCCGCCCCGGGGTGTCCGCCTGGGTGCACCCAAGCCTGCTTTTCGGATACGGGGCCTGTGAGGGGCACCCGGGTTTTGGGGGGGGGTGTGTCAGACCACCCTGCTCAGCGTGGGTGAAGGTGGGGCAGAGACGGGAGGGACCTCAGGGGCTCCCGGGCTGTGAGGAGCTCCGATGGGCTAGGACCGTGGCCGGCAAACGGCGGCTCGCGAGCCACAGGCGGGCGGCTCTCTGGCCCCCGGAGGGTGGCTCTTCCACGAAACACCACGGACCGGCCCGGGCGAGCCTGTGCTGAATGAAGACGTGGCGTTCGAAGAGGTCTACGTTTAAACAATGCGTCTCTCCAAAGGAATGTCCGTTTTCCAGTGGATCGTATGTACGGCCTGCGAACGGGGTTATAAAGACCCAGGGGCCCCCGGCCGGTGTGGCTCAGTGGGCAGCGCGCCGGCCCTGAGGCTGAAGGGTCCCCGGGTTCGATTCCGGTCAAGGGCGGCGGGGACCTTGGTGGCAGGTCCCCCCCCCCCCCGGCCCTGGTCGGGGTGCATGCCGGAGGCAACCCATTGACGTCTCTCTCACATCGATGTCTCTCTGTCTGTCTTTCCCTCTCTCTTCCACTCGCTCTAAAAAAATCAATGGAAAAATATCCTCGGGTGAGGATTAAAAACAACAAAAACAAATTTAAATATAAAAAAGCCTAAGTGACTGTCCGACCGTTTGACCGTCCGACCGGCAGCTATGACGTGTACTGACCACCAGGGGGCAGACGCTCCGACCGGTAGCTGTGACGCGCACTGACCACCGGGGGGCAGACGGTCTGACCGGCAGCTGTGACGCGCACTGACCACCAGGGGGCAGACGCTCCGACCAGTAGCTATGACACTCACTGACCACCAGGGGGCAGACGCTCCGACCGGTAGCTGTGACGCGCACTGACCACCAGGGGGCAGACGCTCTGACCGGTAGCTGTGACGCGCACTGACCACCAGGGGGCAGACGCTCCGACCGGCAGCTGTGACGTGTACCGACCACCAGGGGGCAGACGCTCCGACCGGCAGCTGTGACGTGCACTGACCACCAGGGGGCAGACGCTCCGACCGGTAGCTGTGACGCACACCGACCACCAGGGGGCAGACGCTCCGACCGGTAGCTGTGACGCACACTGACCACCCGGGGGCAGACGCTCCGACCGGTAGCTGTGACCCTCACTGACCACCAGGGGGCAGACGCTCCGACCAGTAGCTGTGACACACACTGACCACCAGGGGGCAGACGCTCCGACCGGTAGCTGTGACCCTCACTGACCACCAGGGGGCAGACGCTCCGACCAGTAGCTATGACACGCACTGACCACCAGGGGGCAGACGCTCCGACCGGTAGCTGTGACGCGCATTGACCACCAGGGGGCAGACACTCAACGCAGGAGCTGCCGAGCTGCGGTGACGTGGCAGCTGTGGTTCTCGGGTGACGCACCCGGAACCAGAGAGGAGGGAGCCCGATTCTGGGGGGTGCGTCCCCCTGAGAACCGCCCTCTCATAATCCGGGACCCCTCGGGGGATGTCAGAGAGCCGGCCAGGCCGAGGGACCCCACCAGTGCACGAATCCGTGCATCGGGCCAATAATCATTATATATAAAAGGCTAATATGCAAATTGTCCGCTCGGGAGTTCGACCGGGAGAGCGGGAGTTCGATCGCTCGCTATGACGTGCGCTGGCCACCAGGGGGCGGCGCAGACCACGGCGGGCGACCAGCGGCGGTGGCGGGGTGCTGAGGGAGCGAGGGAAGGAGGAGGCGGGGAGACGGGGTGGCCCGGCCTCGGGACCCTGCCCTGCACGGATTTCACGCACCGGGCCTCTGGTACATAAATCAGAAATGCACTGGGTCCCCATCCCCCCGCCGGCTGCTCCAGGTGACGAGCCTCAGCAAGCGGAGGCGGTTTTCCCTCCTGGCTCCTGGCTGCGGGAAGAAATACACGACATGATGGGAGTCTGCACTCCCATCCCAGTCTCTCAGCGGGAAGGAATGTGGTTTGTTTGTTGGAAAAAAGGCAGAAGGAGAGGAGAAGGCGGCCTTGTGTCCCGCCCCGTGAACACCCAAGCAGGGCTGGGGCCTCAGGGGCTGAGAGGGCGGGTCTGAGGAGGAGGCGGGCGGAGGGAGGGCGCGCAGTGAGGCGGGAAGACGGACAGGTGGGGACGTGGTGGTGGGCGGGACTCGAAAGAGGGAGAAATCTCCTGGACGATTCACGTCTCCCCAAAGGACACTGGCTCCCAAATGGGTATTTGAGAACCAATAGACACAGAATTCCTAGTTTGGATGTTACTTTAATTTTACAAGAGGTCGAGCGTCGACCTAGGAACCAGGAGGTCACGGGTTCGATTCCCGGTCGGGGCAAATGCCCGGGTTGTGGGCTGGATCCCCAGTAGGGGGCGTGCAGGAGGCAGCCGGTCCATGATTCTCTCTCTCCCTCTCCCTTCCTCTGTGAAGTAAAAAATATATACACTGAGTGGCCAGATGATGATGATCTCTGAACGCATAATCATCCGGCCACTCCGTGTCGATCCTATAGAATAAAAGGCTAATATGCAAATGGTCCCCTCGACCGGGAGTTCGACCAGCAGGCAGGCCGGCCGACCGCCCATGTCCCCTCCCCCTGGCCAGGCTGGCCGGACCCTACCCATGCACGAATTCATGCACCAGGCCTCTAATACACACACACACACACACACACACACACACACACACACACACACTGGCCAGATTATGATGATCTCTGAACGCATAATCATCTGGCCACTCCGTGTCGATTCTATAGAATAAAAGGCTAATATACAAATGGTCCCCTCGACCAGGAGTTCGACCAGCAGGCAGGCCGGCCAACCGCCCACGTCCCCTCCCCATGGCCAGGCTGGCCGGACCCCACCCATGCACGGATTCATGCACCGGGCCTCTAATATATAATATAATCTGAGTGGCCAGATTATTATGTGTTCTGAGATCATCATCATCTGGCCACTCAGTGTATATATATTATAAAAAATTGGCCAAGGGCAGGGTGCAAATGAAATACTCTCCCGTGATTGCTGGGCAGGTGGGCGAGTGGCTGTTGAGCCCGGGAGACACTTACTCTTGCTGGCGGCGGGCGTGGGGGTGAAGTGCAGGCGGACCTTGGCGCTCTTGAGGCGCGTCTGCCCCCAGTAGGCCACGGCCTGCAGCTCCACGCTGTAGTCGGTGTCTGGCTGCAGGCCCTCCAGGACCACGGAGTTCTGGGACTGGGGACAGAGGGAGGGGCACCCCGGTCACGGGCCGCCCCCGTCACATGCCACCCCGCCTCCCGGCGCCCCCTGCAGGATGCTGCTCCTCCATCCCCGGAGTCCGACCACGGTCTCCTCACGCTCACGGATAACTGTCTGAGCTCACTCCTGTCTTCCTCTTTTTTTTTTAATTTTTATTTTTAACTAGAGGCCCGGTGCACGAAGATTCCTGCAATAGCCCTTCCTTCCCCTGGCTGCTGGCACCGGTTTTCCTCCGGCACCCGGGACCCAGGCCTTCCCTCCGGCCGCAGCGGAGAAGCCAGGCCTCTTCAGTCTTCAGTCTTCACTCTTCGCTCCACGCCTGCGTATGCAAATTAACCCGCCATCTTTGTTGGGTTGATTTGCATACTCACTCCTGATTGGCTGGCGGGCGTTGTGGAGTTACAGCCAATTTGCATATTTCCCTTTTATTAGTGTAGATGTACATATTTTTTAATCCTCACCCGAGGATATTTTTCCATTGATTTTTAGGGAGAGAGTGGAAGAGAGAGGGAGAGACAGAGAGAAACATCGATGGGAGAGAGACACACTGATCGGCTGCCTCCTGCACACGCCCCGACCAGGGCCCAGGCCGGGGAGGAGCCTGCCACCGAGGTCCGTGCCCTCGAGCGGGAATCGAACCCGGGACCCTGCAGGCCGCAGGCCGATGCTCTATCCACTGAGCCACACCAGCCAGGACCGTTTTCCTCTGTAAGACCTGCAAATCCAGCTGGACTGTGGGGCAAAGTAGCATTCTGGGAAATCCCCAAACCCGTCCGCTGGCTCGTTCGAGGCCGTGTCCCCGATCCTCCCGGGGGCTCGGACATGAACGATGGTGCCCCCACCCTGTCCTAGATCCCGGCTCGCGGAGAACACGGGGCCGCAAGAGAGGGAGCTGCCAGGCCGGTTCTTAAAAGTAACGGAGGGAGAGCCCTGGCCGGGGGCTCGGTCGGTTGGAGCGCCATCCCGAGCCCCCAAAAGGCTGCGGGTTTGATTTCCCGGTCTGGGCGCCTGCCCAGGTTCCGGGTTCAATCCCTCGTTGGAGCAGGCACGGGAGGCAACCCATCGATGTTTCTCTCTCTCTCCTTCCTCCCTCTCTCAAAATCAACAAACGTATTTATTTTTAATAATAATTATTATTATTATGAACTAAAATTAAAATAAAATAAAATAGAATAAAATAAAAATAATATAACACCCAAAGGGTATCTAAATATCAATGATGGCTTTGGGGGACATAGTTTATAATTCTAAATGGCACAGATGCCCGGCCGGCGTGGCTCGGTGGTTGAGCGTTGACCTATGAACCAGGAGGTCACAGTCCGATTCCCGGTCAAGGGCACATGCCCTGGGTTGCAGGCTCCATCCCCACTAAGGGGCGTGCAGGAGGCAGCCAGTCCATGGTTCTCTCTCCTCATTGATGTTTCCTCTCTCTCTCTCTTCTCTCTCTCTCTCTCTCTCTGCCTCTCTGAAATCCATAAAAATGTATTTAAAAAGATAAATAAACACATGGCACAGATCATGCATCTTCGGTGCAAAAAAAAAAAATAAAGAAAATAGAGAAACGGTGTCGCTCTCCTGGTTGAAAGACTTTCACACGTGCATGTGTTTACTTACGGAGTGCGGCTTTGTAGCCATGGCAACCGCGTTGAGGCAACTTTGTAACAACTCGATGCAACATTGTATCGGCCGATGCAACATTGTATCGGCCGCAAGGACAGGAAGTGACGGGCTAACAACTCGATGCAACATTGTATCGGCCGATGCAACATTGTATCAGCCGCAAGGACAGGAAGTGACGGGTAACAACTCGATGCAACATTGTATCAGCCGCAAGGACAGGAAGTGACGGGCTAACAACTCAATGCAACATTGTATCGGCCGCAAGGAAAGGAAGTGACGGCTCTCGCCAGGCACTGGGTGGGAGAGCAAGCACCGCCCCCCCGCTGTCCCCCTCGAGGAGGCGACTGAGCCGTGGCACCTGCGTGGGCTCCGCTCCGCACTGGCCCACGGACGGGGTTCGAGGTGAGAACACCTGGCCCAACGCACAGACCTGAGCGAGCGTAAGGGACACAGAGGGGGGCCTTTTGGGCACGAGCGGCTCCCTGGGCGAAATCCAGGCGTTTGCACCTGTGACGTCCAAGGCATCGTCCTGGCCGTGAGCAGTGGCTGTGCCGTAGCCGAGGAGGTTTATCCGAGGAGGCACGGTTACTGCTAATTGTTTAAAAATAATAATAATAAGGCATCGGGGCTCTCTGACGCCCCCGGGTGAGAATATAAGGGGGGCGGGGGAGTCCTCCCTCCATCCGCCCTTCTCTCTCTCTCTCTCTCTCTCTCTCTCTCTCTCCCTCCCTTTTTTTTTTTTTGCTGTAAAAATATATACACGGAGCAGCCAGATGATGATGATCTCTGAACGCATAACCATCTGGCCGCTCCATGTCTGTCCTATAGAATAAAAGGCTAATATGCAAATGGTCCCCTCGACCGGGAGTTCGACCAGCAGGCAGGCCGGCCCACCGCCCACGTCCCCTCCCCCTGGCCGGGCTGGCCGGACCCCACCCATGCACGGATTCATGCACCGGGCCTCTAATCTATATATATATATATAAATATATATACTGAATGGCCAGATTATTATGCGTTCAGAGATCATCATCATCTGGCCACTCCGTGTCTATCCTATAGAATAAAAGGCTAATATGCAAATGGTCCCCTCGACCGGGAGTTCGACCAGCAGGCAGGCCGGCCAACCGCCCATGTCCCCTCCCCCTGGCCAGGCTGGCCGGACCCCACCCATGCATGGATTCATGCACCAGGCCTCTAATATATATATATACTGAATGGCCAGATTATTATGCGTTCAGAGATCATCATCTGACCCCTGAGTGTATTTTTTCCTTTAGTCTTTGTTGCTGAAGGTATTACACAGGCCGTCCTCCTTCTCCCCCCGTTGGCCTCGTCCAGCCGCTCCTGTCCCCGTCCCCCTCCCCCGGCCCTCCCCACCCCATCGTCTGTGTCCACGGCGATGCATCCACGCACACACCTTCATTGGCTGACCTCCGCCCTCCCACCCGCCCCCGCCTTCCCTCTGATGATCAGAAATAGACCCCGGGGCCTAGAGGCACGAACGGACGGTGGGACGCCCGCCGGGCAGGGCCCCCCTTACCCCGTCCGCCGTCTTCCTGCGCTTCCTCCTCGCGGGGACGGGCGAGCCGCGGGCGGCCCAGCTCCAGAAGACCCTGTAGTGATGCACGGGGACATCCGGCTCCTCGGGCCCGTCCCAGGCCAGCGTGACCGTCACGCTCCCGTCGTCGCCGTGGCTGGTGGCGTTGGCGAGCCGGAGGTGGGCGGGAGCCGCGGGGGCCGATGGGTCTAGAAATCCCGGGAGAGGGGCGGCACCGGGTGGGACACGGAATGGCGGATCTGAGCGCCCGTGCTGACTATACGGTGTGCCCCCGCCAAAATGTGTCCACACGCGTGGAATAATTAGGAAGGTCGTGCTTATTAAAACTAGAGGCCCGGTGCATGAAATTCGTGCACTCAGCGGGGGGAGGTCCCTCAGCCCGGATTGCAAGAGGGCGCAGGCCAGGCCGAGGGACCCCACCGGTGCACGATCGGGGCCGGGGAGGGACGCGGGAGGTTGGCCAGCCGGGGAGGGACCGCGGGAGGACTCCAGGGCGTGTCCGGCCCGTCTCGCTCAGTCCCGATCGGCCGGATCCCAGCAGCAAGCTAACCTACCGGTCGGAGCGTCTGCCCCCTGGTGGTCAGTGCACGTCATAGCGACTGGTTGACCTGTCAACTGTCTGCCCCCTGGTGGTCAGTGCACGTCATAGCAACTGGTCGACCGGTCAACTGTCTGCCCCCTGGTGGTCAGTGCACATCATAGCGAGCCGTTGAGCGGCATTAGCATATCATTAGCATATTACGCTGTGATTGGTTGACCGGCCGACCGGTCGACCGGACACTTAGCATATCAGGCTTTTATTCTATAGGACACATTTCATTCTCAGCATTGAACTCACGGCTGTGAAAGTGTGTGTGCCTTTTGGGGGGCCACCCTGATTGTTCAATACCAGCTGGAAACCAGTAATAAATAAGACCCCTCGTGCCCGGCCGGCGTGGCTCAGGGGTTGAGCATCGACCTAGGAACCAGGAGGTCAGGGTTCGATTCCCGGTCAAGGGCACAGGCCCGGGTTGCGGGCTCGATCCCCAGTAGGGGGCGTGCAGGAGGCAGCCGGTCCGTGATTCTCTCTCCTCATGGATGTTTCTCTCTCTCTCTCCCTCTCTCTCCCTTCCTCTCTGAGGCCAATAAAAATATATATATATTTTAAAAACATCCACACACGGTATTCACCTCGAAAAAGATAAGGCGTGAAACCGGCTCACCAATCTGTGGCAAGCGAGACGTTTCTGTAAAAACAGGTGGTCTCTGTTTGGGGAAGGAAACGTTAAAAGGGAACCGAGTCGCCCCCGTGAAGGAGGGAGCTACGGGGATCTGGGGCTTTTCCGGGAAGATCGGGGTTGGGGCCCAGCAATGCCTGAGCTTAACGAAAGCCCTTTTATCCAGTTGCTTTTTCCTTTTCTACGTAATCTCAGGGTTATTTTCAGGGCTGTTCGGGGGTAGATGGCAAAACCCTTCCCTCTCCCTCCGCCTTCAAGGCCAGGCAGGCCGCCCTCTGCCGGGCCGCGGCTCGAGCTGTGGGCAGAGACGGGGGCTGGGGGATGAGCCCTGTGAGAAGGCCTCTCAGAAAAAGGGGAGATGCCCCGACCCCGCGGCCCGGCAAACCGCGGCGCGCGAGCCACGGGCGGCTCTCGGGCCCCTGGAGGGTGGCTCTTCCACAAAACGCCACGGCCCGGGCGCGTCTGTGCTGAAGACGTGGCGTTCGAAGACGTTTAGGTTTAAACAATGTGGCTCTCAAAAAAAAATAATAAATAAAAAATTAAAAATATAAAAAAATAAAATAAAAAATGTGGCTCTCCAAAGGAATTTCAATCGTCGTCCTGTTGATGTTTGGCTCTGTGGACTCATGAGTTTGCCGACCATGGCCCTGGCCGGTGTGGCTCAGTGGATAGAGCGTCGGCCTGCGGACGCAAGGGTCCCGGGTTCGATTTCCGGTCAAGGGCATGGACCTTGGTGGCGGGCACATCCCCAGGTGGGGGGTGTGCAGGAGGCGGCTGATGGATGTGTCTCTCTCTCATCGGTGTTTCTAACTCTCTCTCCCTTTCCCTTCCTCTCTGTAAAAAAATCATAATATATAAAATAAAATAAAAATAATTTTTAAAAAAGAAAGAAAAGGGGAGAGGGACATCTCTGGGCAAGAGGGATGCCTGGGAAGGGATCCCTGCCCCGGAACCTCTGCCTGACCCCTCCCCACCGCCCCCGCCCTCCCACGGACCCTAAAGGCATCCAGAGGTACATCTGCCCACAGCCGCCCGGCCGCCTGGGAACCGGGCCTCCGGGGTGACCTGTTCCGGGGCCTTTTGTGGATCCGGGCGGCCGGCCGGGCGGCTGTTCATGGTTTAATATTTCCCGAGCCCCGGGCAGTGACCAGACCGGCTGGAGACGGGCTGACGGCCAGGTCTGGCTGTCCCTGTACCGTCCCTTTAACGCTTTCTCCGCGTAGGGGCCCCGTGCAGGGAACATGCACCTGTTTTTTAAAAGAAAAAACCTTTTTCTGTTGTTGTTAATCCTCAGCCGAGGATAGTTTTCCCCGTTGGTTCTTTTAGAGCGAGAGGGAGAGAGAGAGAGAGAGAGAGAGAGAGACGCATGGATGGATTGACTCCCACACTCGAACCCGCAGCCCAGGTACATCCCCTGGACGGGGAATCGAACCCGCAACCCTTGGGGGCGACACTGTAACCGCCGTACAGCTCCGGCCAGGGCTCAAAGGACTTTTTTTTTTTTTATATATTTTATTGATTTTTTTTTACAGAGAGGAAGGGAGAGGGATAGAGAGTCAGAAACATCGATGAGAGAGAAACATCGATCAGCTGCCTCCTGCACGCCCCCCACTGGGGATGTGCCCACCACCAAGATACATGCCCTTGACCAGGAATCGAACCCGGGACCCCTCAGTCCGCAGGCCGACGCTCTATCCACTGAGCCAAACCGGTTTCAGCTCAAAGGACTTTTTTTTAAAAAAAGAGTTAAAAGTCCACAACATGCCCTGGCCGGTGTGGCTCAGTGGATAGAGTGTCGGCCTGTGGACTGAAGGGTCCCGGGTTCGATTCCGGTCAAGGGCACATGCCCGGGTTGCGGGTTTGATCCCCAGTGGGGGGCGTGCAGGAGGCGGCCGATCCATGATGCTCTCTCATCGTGGATGTTTCTCTCTCTCCCTTCCTCTGTGAAATCAATAAAAATATATGTATATTTTTAAAAAGTCCACATCCTACTTGCCGTGGCCCCGTGGCTCACTGATTTTCCCTTAGGGTCCCTCTGGGCGGAGAGTGGGGTGCAGAAAGGGGTTACAGCACATGCCTAGGTTGTGGGTTCGAGGCCCAGTCAGGGCACGTGCAGGAGGCGGCTGATCGGTGTGTCTCTCTCATCGATGTTTCTAACTCTCTATCCCTCTCCCTTCCTCTCTGTAAAAACATCCATAAAATATATTTTTTAAAAATAAAAAATATAAATAAATAAATTGCCCGGCCGGCGTGGCTTACCGGTTGAGTGTCGACCTAGGAACCAGGAGGTCAGGGTTCGATTCCCAGTCAAGGGCACATGCCCGGGTTGCGGGCTCCATCCCCAGTGGGGGGCATGCAGGAGGCAGCCGATCCATGATGCTCTCTCATCATGGATGTTTCTCTCTCTCTCTTTCTCTCTATGAAAAAAAAAAATATACACGGAGTGGCCAGATGATGATGATCTCTGAACACATAATCATCTGGCCACTCCGTGTCGATCCTATAGAATAAAAGGCTAATATGCAAATGGTCCCCTTGACCGGGAGTTCGACCAGCAGGCAGGCCGGCCAACCGCCCATGTCCCCTCCCCCTGGCCAGGCTGGCCGGACCCCACCCATGCACGGATTCATGCACCGGGCCTCTAATATATATATTTTAAGCAATTTTAAAACCACCTATATTAGCATTCCTGAAGAGGCTGGCGCCCGCTGAGTGAGTGAGTAGGGGGCTGAGCTACGTCTGAGAGACGGGAATTCACGGGGGGCGGGCCGACGTGGGCCTAACCCACGGGGAAGCCCCCGGCGCCCAGCGCAGTGACACGAACGTGGACATGCGTGTGCACCCAGTGAGATCTGTCCCGCTATCACGGACCGGCACACGGGAACGGGGCGTCAGGCCTTCACGGCCATGGAGGCCGGAGAAGGGCCAGGACCCCGGGCCTGGAGGAGGGGGTGGGCGGGGAATGGCTCCCAGGACTCCGTTCCGGGGGGGGGTGGTCCCCAGACACGCGTGAATGCACAGTCCCCGTGCCCGCCCTTCACGGAGCCGCCACGGGCCCAGCGAGACCTTCCTCCCCAGGTTCACCGGCCGCCGCCTGACGCAGGCTGCCCACAGCTGGGCACGGACACCCCGCGTCAGCGCCCAGAAACCCAGGACGCTGTGTCCTGGGACGTCTCAGAGGAGGCCAGGATGGGGGACTCCCCGGCACCCGCAGACACCCGGGCCATCGCCGGGACAGCCGGCCTGTCGGCCGCCCCTAAGCACGGCACGCAGGGCCATGAGTGGGTCCCACATGTGCAGGGAGGAGGGGGGGTGCAGGACGGGGCACACTCACCCCTGGAGGAGTGGAAGTGCTTGCTGGGGGCCCCCGGGAGGATGGGGGGTGCAGGAGGAGGAGGGGGTGCAGGAGGAGGAGGGGGTGCAGGAGGAGGAGGGGGGTGCAGGAGGGGGAGGGGGTGCAGGAGGAGGAGGGGGTACAGGAGGAGGAGGAGGGGGTGCAGGAGGGGGCACACTCACCCCTGGACGAGCGGAAGTGCTTGCTGGGGGCCGTGAAGCCCCGGGTCCCGTGCACGTTGACGGCCGCCACGCGGAACTGGTACCACCGGCCGGGCCGCATGTCCACCAGCCGCGCCCGCTCCTCCGTGGTCTGAGGGCCAAGGCACGGGGGCCCCGTTATTCTCCACGACACGGGGTCCGTTTTCAAAGACAAACTCGGGGGCCCCCGCCCACCCCGGCTCCGGGGAAGGGTGTCCGATGGCCCCCCCTCGCACCCCGACTCTGGGGAAGGGTGTCCGATGGCCCCCCCTCGCACCCCGACTCTGGGGAAGGGTGTCCGATGGCCCCCCCTCGCACCCCGACTCTGGGGAAGGGTGTCCGATGGCCCCTCGCACCCCGACTCTGGGGAAGGGTGTCCGATGGCCCCCCCTCGCACCCCGACTCTGGGCCCCTCTGCTGTGTTAAGGCCATATTTTCATTTTTTATGTCTGTTATTTTTAGGGAGAGGAGAGAGAGAGAGAGAGAGAGAGAGAGAGAGAGAGAGAGAGAGAGAGAGAGAGAGAGAGAGAAACATGGATGTGAGAGAGACACAGCGATGGGCTGCCTCCCGCTCGCACCCCAACCGGAGCCGGGGGTCGAGCCCGCAGCCAAGGTCCGTGCCCCTGACCGGGAATCGAACCCAGGGCCCTTCGGTCCGCAGGCCGGCGCTCTAACCACTGAGCCACACCGGCCAGGGTCTCTTTTTTTTTTTTTTTTTACAAAATGGGTGTAGAATAGAAGGACTAGTCCCCGGCGGAGGTGCCCGCCGGGACAGCGAGAGTGGGCTTTTGTAAGCACGTGAGCTGTTTTGGATGGAGGCTTTATTCTCCTTTCTTTTCCTTTTTTTAAAAATATACACGGAGTGGCCAGATGATGATGATCTCTGAACGCATAATAACCTGGCCACTCAGTGTGTATATATATATATTAGAGGCCCGGTGCATGAATCTGTGCATGGGTGGGGTCCGGCCAGCCTGGCCAGGGGGAGGGGACGTGGGCGGTTGGCCAGCCTGCCTGCTGGTCGAACTCCTGGTCGAGGGGACCATTTGCATATTAGCCTTTTATTCTATAGGACAGACACGGAGTGGCCGGATGATTATGTGTTCAGAGATCATCATCATCTGGCCACTCAGTGTATATTTTTATTGATTTCAGAGAGGAAGGGAGAGAGAGAGAAAAACATCCATGAGGAGAGAGAATCACGGATCGGCTGCCTCCTGCACGCCCCCTACTGGGGATCGAGCCCACAACCCGGGCCTGTGCCCTTGACCGGGAATCGAACCCTGACCTGCTGGTTCAGAGGTCGATGCCTAACCACTGAGCCACCCGGCCGGCCTCCTTTATTCTCTCTCTATCTCAGGGTGTTTGTCTCGCACCCGGCATCCGTTGAACAGCTTTAGGAAGAAAGGGGATATTGTGCCTCCGCCGCCCGGGACAGAGAGGCAGGGGCCGGGCCGAGATAAACGCGGCCGATCGATCGCCTTGTCACTGGACCAAGACGGAGCAGACAGCACTCGGCAGGGTTGGTGAGCCGTCGCCGCTCACCGCCCCCAGCCCAGCCGGCCGCTCCCTCCCCGAGCCGGTCGATAGGCGTCTGCCCGGGGCCCTCGGGTCCGGGTGGAA
This sequence comes from Eptesicus fuscus, assembly GCF_027574615.1. Classification (NCBI taxonomy): domain Eukaryota; kingdom Metazoa; phylum Chordata; class Mammalia; order Chiroptera; family Vespertilionidae; genus Eptesicus; species Eptesicus fuscus. Next base: position 2,136,430 of record NC_072473.1, read on the forward strand.
TAAAGGCTCACATTCAGGAGACACGGGGAGAAGTCACTTCCTGATCGCGTATCGGGTGAACGGGTCCTGGCCGGCGGCCTGGCCTGGCTCTCGGCGGCCGCCGGCTTATCTCGAGGAAAGGAACCGCTTGGAGGAAGTGTCCGTACTTGGATGAGGACGTTAACGCCGTCCACCGGGGTTTGGGGCGGAGGGAGCCCGGCGTCCAGTTTCGAGAGGAACTGGCCGCCCCGTCTCCGGCAGACGCACACGCTAGGCCCACGCGGACGCTACTGCGGGCTGCTGGGCGGCAGCGTGGCTCGCTGGTTTACAAAAACACTAGAGGCCCGGTGCACGAAATTCATGCAAGGGGGGAGGGGTCCCTCAGCCCAGCCTGCACCCTCTCCAATCTGGGACCCCTCGAGGGATGTCCGACTGCCCATTTAGGCCCGATCTTGGCTGTCGGACATCCCTCTCACAATCCAGGACTGCTGGCTCCCAACCGCTCCTAACCGCTTCTGCCTGCCAGCCTGATCACCCCCTAACCACTCCCCTACCAGCCTGATTGATGCCTAACTGCTCCCCTGCCAGCCCGATTGTCCCTAACTGCCCTCCCCTGCAGGCCTGGTCACCCCTAACTGCCCTCCCCTACAGGCCTGGTCCCTCCCAACTGCCCTCCCCTGACGGCCAGGTCACCCCTAACTGCCCTCCCCTGAGGCCTAGTCACCCCTAACTGCCCTCCCCTGATGGCCAGGTCACCCCTAACTGCCCTCCCCTGATGGCCTGGGTCCTCCCCAACTGCCCTCCCCTGCTGGCCCAGTCACCCCTAACTGCTCTCCCCTGCTGGCCTGGTTGCCCCAAACTGCCCTCCCCTGCGTGCTTGATCGCCCACAACTGCCCTCCCTTGCAAACCTGGTCCCTCCCAACTGCCCTCTTCTGCTGGCCATCTTGTGATGGCCATCTTGTGTCCACATGGGGGCAGGATCTTTGACCACATGGGGGTAGCCATCTTGTGTGTTGGAGTGGCGGTCAATTTGCATATTACTCTTTTATTAGACAGGATATATTTCTACTAGAGGCCCGATGCACGAAGATTCGTGCAAGAATGGGCCTTCCTTCCCCTGGCTGCCAGCACCGCCTTCGCTCCAGCCCAGAGCCGCCTTTCCACCTTCCCACGCTGCCCAGAGGCCCGGAGTGGCTGGGGAGGTGCAGAACGCCTGCTTCGTCACCATGGCGAGGGCGCAAGCGTCCTGCATATGCAAATTAACCCGCCATCTTTGTTGTGTTAATTTGCATACTCACTCCTGATTGGCTGGTGTGCGTCGCAACGGCACGGTCAATTAGCATGTTACTCTTTTATTAGTGTAGATTGATTTCAGAGAGGAAGGGAGAGGGAGAGAGGGATAGGAACATCCATGAGGAGAGAGAATCATGGACCGGCCGCCTCCTGCACGCCCCACACTGGGGATCGAGCCCGCAACCCGGGCACGTGCCCCGACCGGGAGTGGAACCCTGACCTCCTGGTTCACAGGCCGACGCTCAGCCACCGAGCCCCGCCGGCCGGGTGTTCGTGTGTGCACTCACCTGCGCCACCGTCTGCCAGGGCGTGGCGTCGTCCTCGCTGGGGTGCGGGCCCGAGTTCCACCTCCTCTGCACCACGTAGGTCACCGGCTCGATGGAGATGTTGAACCTGGACGACCACCTGACCTCCAGGTGCCCCGAGGGCAGTTCCGCGAACCGCAGCTCCTTCCTCGGCTTCAGGGGGACCCCTGCAACGGGACCACGCCCATGACCGCCGGCTGCGGGGGGCTCAGACCGAGGCCAATGGGGGGGCGGGCGGGGGAGGAGGGAGGAACCAGAGGCAAATCTCGTCTGCCTCCTTTCTTTAAAAGAAAATACTTTTTTAAAAATTGATTTCAGAGGGGAAGGGAGAGGGGGAGAGAGAGAGAGAGAGAAACATCCTATATCGTAAAAGCCTAACATGCAAATCAGCCGAATGGCGGAACGACCGGTCGCTGTGGCACACACTGGCCACCAGGGGGCAGACACTCAATGCAGGAGCTGCCCCCAGCCCGCAGGCCCCAGGCCGGCCACGGCAGGTGCCAGCGGGAGCCCCCCAAACGCCCCGCCGGCCGCCCCCACCGTTCGGCCCTGATCGCCGGCCAGGCCTAGGGACCCTACCAGTGCACGAATTTCGTGCACCGGGCCTCTAGTCAATGATGAGAGAGAATCGTGGATCGGCTGCCTCCCTGCACGCCCCACACCGGGGATCGAGCCCGCCACCCGGGCGTGTGCCCTGGGCGGGCATCGAACCGTGACCTCCTGGTTCCTAGGTCGACGCTCAACCCCTGAGCCACGGGGGCCGGACTCAGGTCTTATCTTGTTGGCTGATTCGTTTCGTTAGTGGATTCTCTGAGCACATTTCCCTTAAGGTTTTTATCTTTCTTTTCTTTTTTTCTTTAAAGAAAATTATACTTTCTTTCTTTTTTCTCTAGGGTTTTGTCTTTCTGCGTATGCAAATGAACCCGCCATCTTTGTTGGGTGGATTTGCATGCTCACTCCTGATTGGCTGGTGGGCGTCGATCGGGCCCCTCCCCAGCACACGGGGACCCCAGTGGGGGGCCGGGAAGACGGCACCCTCCCCTACCCACAGGCCCCTACCTCTGTACAGTGCCTTGGGCACCTGGCAGGTGTGCCCGCAGCCATTGGAGCAGCACTTCTTCACGCCGGGGCACTCGCCGTCCCGCTCGCAGCTCTCCACGCAGGCGGCCGCGAAGCCGCTGGCCCTCTCGGGCGGCGGGCAGTCCCCCTGCTTGACCGCCAGCACGTGCTGCAGGAACTCGCAGCTGGTCAGGCACTCGTGGCTCCGCTTGGGGAACAGACGCTGCGAGGGAGACCGGGACAATTCCGCTCAGCCCCGCCCACGGCGGCGCGGCCAAGCCGGGTCAGAGGTCAGAGCGGCCCTTCTGTCCACATGGCCCCTCGAGGGGGTGGACCAAGCCGATGAGCTCCCTTCCTTCCCACTTGCAGACGTCAGAGGTAGCCCTGGCCGGCGTGGCCCCGTGGATAGAGCGCCGGCCTGTGGGCCGAAGGGTCCCGGGTTCGATTCCAGTCAAGGGCATGGACCTTGGTTGCGGGCACATCCCCAGTGGGGGGTGTGCAGGAGGCAGCTGATGGATGTTTCTCTCTCATCGATGTTTCTAGCTCTCTATCCCTCTCCCTTCCTCTCTGTAAAATATCAATAAAATATATATTTTTTAAATATATATATATATATTCGTAAAACGTGGTCGGGACCCTTCGGTCGACAGCCCCCTTGGACGGCTGTATGAACACGCACAATCTCATTCTCTCGGTTGTTTTTTTTTTTTTTTCTGTACGCCGTCAGCACCAGTGACAACAGGTCAGAGGTCACCCCAGGGAGCCCTGGCCACTGCAGGAACCCTGAGCGCTCTGGTCAGCTGGGGACTGGGGTCCCCTCCCCACATCGAAGTTCCCGATGCCAGGCCACGGCCAGCCGTGGAGAGGAGAGGCCTCAGGCTCGCACGCCAGCCCCCCGGGGCGACTCTGGACCCAGAATTGGAGGTAATCGTTTTTTTCTTTTTTTAAAAAAATATATATATATATATTGTATTGATTTCGGAGAGGAAGGGAGAGGGAGAGAGAGAGATAGAAACATCCACGAGGAGAGAGAATCATGGATCGGCTGCCTCCTGCACGCCCCCTACTGGGGATGGAGCCTGCAACCCTGGCATGTGCCCTTGACCGGGAGTCGAACCCGGGACCCTTCAGTCCGCAGGCCGGCGCTCTATCCACTGAGCCACACCGGCCGGGGCATACTAACTTCTTTTTAATCCTCACCCGACGCTATATTTTTCCACTGATTTTCAGACAGAGTGGAAGGCGGGGAGGGTGGGGGCGGGAAGAGAGAGAGAGAGAGACACATCGATTGGTTGCCTCCGGCGTGAGCCCTACAGGGGCTGGGGATCGAGCCCGCCACCCGGGGCACGTGCCCTTGACCGGGACTCGAACCCGGGACCCTTCAGCCCGCAGGCGGATCGATGCTCTATCCACTGAGCCACACCGGCCAGGGCCGTATTTTTCTTTTTTATCTGCATTCTCTCTCATTATCTCCGCCCCCCCCCCCTCTTCTCTCTCTCACACACACACACACAGACACACACAGTAACTGACCCCCCAGCTGCAGAGGGATGGGGACCCCCGGTTGGTCCCCGTCAGCCGGGGCGCAGGCCCACGCAGGCCGCTGGGCGCCCGCTCCGCTTACCTCGCAGAAGCTCAGACACCCCTCCTTCCGCAGGTCCCCGGTCTCCCTGCAGGGCGCCAGGCACTGGGAGGCGGACAGGAAGAGCCATTAGCCACGCGGGGGGAGACGGGGCAGGGGGCAGGTCGAGGATGAGCTATGAGCAGGGAAGTGTTGGCGTTTCTTATGGCCCTGGGGGCCCCCTAGGCAGTATCCCATACGATAACAGCGTCGTATGCAAATTGTCCCCTCGACCGGGAGGTCGTCCGTCCGGGAGTTCGACCAGGGGGCGGGGCCGGCCGGGGGAAGGGAGGGAGGCCCTGGTCGGCAGCCGGCAGCCGCTAGGGAGCCTTCCAGTGCACGGATTTCGTGCACCGGGCCTCTAGTGTATACGTACACGGAGTGGCCAGATGATGCTTTGCACCCCATAGACCTCTTCCAACATCGAAGGAAAGCCTTTCCCGCCGTGAAGGGAGGGAATGAGTCTCCCCTCCCTCCCTCCCCCCCTCCCTCCTCTGCAGGGAGATGGGCCTCCCTCCCTCCCTCCTCCCTCCTCCCTCCTCTGCAGGGAGATGGGCCTCCCTCCCTCCCTCCCTCCTCTGCAGGGAGATGGGCCTCCCTCCCTCCCTCCTCCCTCCTCTGCAGGGAGATGGGCCTCCCTCCCTCCCTCCCTCCCTCCTCTGCAGGGAGATGGGCCTCCCTCCCTCCCTCCCTCCCTCCCTCCTCTGCAGGGAGATGGGCCTCCCTCCCTCCCTCCCTCCCTCCTCTGCAGGGAGATGGGCCTCCCTCCCTCCCTCCTCTGCAGGGAGATGGGCCTGCCTCCCTCCCTCCCTCCCTCCCTCCCTCCCTCCCTCCCTCCTCTGCAGGGAGATGGGCCTCCCTCCCTCCCTCCTCTGCAGGGAGATGGGCCTCCGTCCCTCCCTCCCTCCCTCCCTCCCTCCCTCCTTCCTCTGCAGGGAGATGGGCCTCCGTCCCTCCCTCCCTCCTCCCTCCTCTGCAGGGAGATGGCCCTCCCTCCTCAGTCTGCCTTTACAAACCAGTGGGCAGCAGGCCCTGGGGAATGATTAGCTGAGGTGTTGTCCGCAGGCCCCGCCTCCCCCCACACATGAATGCTGACATCCGGGAGCCGCTCCCGGCTGTGTCTGTCCCTCCATCCGGGTTCCCAGCCCAGGGGGGGAGGCGAGGGGAGCAGAGGGTGTGGCTGGCCGGCCCAGGAGAGCGGTCAGGGGGGCGGTGCCCTCCCTCCAGCAGGAACATCTGCCTACAGACACCTAAGGACCGGCCAGTGTGGCTCAGTGGGTTGAGCGCCGACCTGTGAACCAGGAGGTCACGGTTGTATTCCCGGTCAGGGCACAGGCCTGGGTTGCGGGCTCGGTCTCCCGTAAGGAGCAGGAGGCAGCTGATGCATGATTCTCTCTCCCTCTCTCCCTCTCCCTTCCTCTCTGAAATCCATAAAAGTATATTAAAAAGGAGGAGGAGGAGGTGGAGGAGGAGGAGGAGGGCACAGGTGGGCACGCGCTGCCGACTCCCTGTCCCGGGAAATTAAAGGCGGGCGCCCAGGCGGATCCCAGCAAGTCGGGGTGCGGACACGGGTCCGACAGGACCCAGGGAGGCCCTGAGCGCGGGGAGCCGGGAGCTGGGAGCCGCGGCCGCGTGCTGCCTGCCAGCCCCGCAGCCCTCAGTGCAACCCTGACCGTCCCGTCCCCACTGAGCTGGGCCTGTGCGGCCGGCCGGCTCCAGGAAATGGGGCGTCCTCCCCACGGCTCCCCAGAAACTGGGCGGGACAGGGGGTGGCGGGGACGTGTGTGTGATGGATGGGGAGCCTGCTCAGGGGCGATCCTGAGCTGCCGGGGGGCAGGGCCACCCCAGGATCGGCCGCCCGCCGCCGCTGGGGCTGTGTGGGGGCCAGCAATTGCTTTTTTTCTTTTTTTAAATATATTTTATTGATTTTTTTACAGAGAGGAAGGGCGAGGGAGAGAGAGTTAGGAACATCAATGAGAGAGAAACATCGATCAGCTGCCTCCTGCACGCCCCCCACCTGGGGATGTGCCTGCAACCAAGGGACGTGCCCTTGACCAGGAATCGAACCCGGGACCCTTCAGTCCGCAGGCTGACGCTCTACCCACTGAGCCACCCGGCCAGGGCTGACTCAGCAAGATCGCCTCCGAGCACAGGGCGTTCCAGGCCCCGGAAGAGCTGCAGGAGCGGGTCCGAGACGGCGGGAACTGGACACCCCCCCCCCCGCCCCCCGTGTTCCTTCAACGGGAAAGTGAGCCGCTCCCCTGAGCAGGAGGCCACGCGTGTTCGCAGACTCCACGCGTGACCCACGGGCCAGGCCGTCCGTGAGGGGGCGAGCCTCTCCGTGCGCGTATCTCCCAGGCGCGAAGCCAGCGGCCCCTCCGGGCCCAGAGGCCCGCCCGGGCCCCTCGCCGGCGTCCCCACCAGAAGATGGGGTGGTTACAGGGGAGGGGGGGTCCCAGAGCCCCTGAGAGTCCCCCACGGAGGGGCCTTCGTGAACGCTTTGCTGCCTCTCCTGTGGGCTCTGTGCCCTCCCAGCACCCCATTGCCGCAGGGCTCAGCCCCCCTCCCCAGAGCTCAGCCCCCCTCCCCAGAGCTCAGCCCCCCATTGCCGCAGGGCTCAGCCCCCCTCCCCAGGGCTCAGCCCCCCTCCCCAGGGCTCAGCCCCCCTCCCCAGGGCTCAGCACCCCTCCCCAGAGCTCAGCACCCCTCCCCAGAGCTCAGCCCCCCTCCCCGGGTCTCAGCACCCCCTCCCCAGGGCTCACCCCCCTCCCCAGGGCTCAGCACCCCTCCCCAGGGCTCAGCACCCCTCCCCAGGGCTCAGCACTCCTCCCCAGGGCTCAGCACCCCTCCCCAGAGCTCAGCACCCCTCCCCGGAGCTCAGCCCCCCTCCCCGGAGCTCAGCCCCCTCCCCGGGGCTCAGCACCCCTCCCCAGAGCTCAGCACCCCTCCCCGGAGCTCAGCCCCCTCCCCGGGGCTCAGCACCCCTCCCCAGGGCTCAGCACCCCTCCCCAGGGCTCAGCACCCCTCCCCAGGGCTCAGCACCCCTCCCCAGGGCTCAGCCCCCTCCCCAGGGCTCAGCCCCCCTCCCCAGGGCTCAGCCCCCTCCCCAGAGCTCAGCCCCCTCCCCAGGGCTCACCCCCCTCCCCAGAGCTCAGCCCCCCTCCCCAGGGCTCACCCCCATCCCCGGGGCTCAGCACCCCTCCCCGGGGCTCACCCCCCTCCCCGGGGCTCAGCACCCCTCCCCGGGGCTCAGCACCCCTCCCCGGAGCTCAGCCCCCCTCCCCAGGACTCAGCACCCCTCCCCGGGGCTCAGCACCCCTCCCCGGGGCCCAGCCCCCCTCCCCAGGGCTCAGCACCCCTCCCCGGGACTCAGCCCCCCTCCCCGGGACTCAGCCCCCCTCCCCAAGGCTCAGCACCCTTCCCCGGGACTCACCCCCCTCCCCAGGGCTCAGCACCCCTCCCCAGGGCTCAGCCCCCCTCCCCAGGGCTCAGCCCCCCTCCCCAAGGCTCAGCACCCCTCCCCGGGGCTCAGCCCCCCTCCCCAGGGCTCAGCCCCCTCCCCAGGGCTCAGCACCCCTCCCCGGGGCTCAGCCCCCCTCCCCAGGGCTCAGCACCCCTCCCCAGGGCTCAGCACCCCTCCCCAGAGCTCAGCCCCCCTCCCCAGGGCTCAGCCCCCCTCCCCAGAGCTCAGCACCCCTCCCCGGGGCTCAGCACCCCTCCCCGGAGCTCAGCACCCCTCCCCAAAGCTCAGCACCCCTCCCCAGGGCTCAGCCCCCCTCCCCAGGGCTCAGCACCCCTCCCCAGGGCTCAGCCCCCCTCCCCAGGGCTCAGCACTCCTCCCCAGGGCTCAGCACCCTTCCCCGGGGCTCAGCACCCCTCCCCAGAGCTCAGCCCCCCCTCCCCAGGGCTCAGCCCCCCTCCCCAGAGCTCAGCACCCCTCCCCGGGGCTCAGCCCCCCTCCCCGGGGCTCAGCCCCCCTCCCCAGAGCTCAGCCCCCCTCCCCAGGGCTCAGCACCCCCTCCCCAGAGCTCAGCCCCCTCCCCAGGGCTCACCCCCCTCCCCAGAGCTCAGCACCCCGCCCCAAGGCTCAGCACCCGTCCCCAGGGCTCAGCCCCCCTCCTCAGAGCTCAGCACCCCTCCCCGGGGCTCAGCACCCCTCCCCGGGACTCAGCCCCCCTCCCCGGGGCTCAGCCCCCCTCCCCGGGGCTCAGCCCCCCTCCCCCGGGCTCAGCCCCCCTCCCCGGGGCTCAGCACCCCTCCCCGGGGCTCAGCCCCCCTCCCCGGGGCTCAGCACCCCTCCCCAGGGCTCAGCCCCCTCCCCGGGGCTCAGCACCCCCAGGACTCAGCCCCACGCCCCACCCCCACCCCCCAGGGTGCAGCCCCACCCCCAGAGCTCAGCATGCCCCCCAGGACTCAGCACCCCCAGGGCTCAGCCCCACGCCCCCACCCCCACCCCCAGGGCTCAGCACCCCCACCCCCACCCACCCAGGCAGGGCCTCAGAGCGATTTCACGCTGAGATGAAAGGCAGGCTGCTGCCTGGGGACCTGAATGCCCGGCTTTGTCAGCAGGTGGAGGGCCCGCCGCCCCGGGGAGGCCTGCATTGGGGGGCGGCATCTGTCTGCCTCCGGCCCAGGTCTCCTCCCGGGAGGGAGGGAGGAGGGAGGAGGGAGGAGGGGACACAGAGCGGGGCCTGTTCCAGCCATGGCCCTCCAGGCGTGTCCCTCCCCGCCCTCCCCGCCCCCCCGGGCTGCCCGCCGCCCTGATGCCCCCCCATCCATTCCCCAGAGCCCGGCCGCCCCCTCCTGCTGGCTTGTCTCAGTTGCTGCTCAGCCAACAACATAAAAAAAAAAGAAAAAAAGAACAGGTTAAATCAGCAGGTGCCCGACCGACCGACCAATGACCGACCGACCGACCGACCAGGAATCCAACTGGCGACCTTATGACCCTCAAATAAACAGAGCCACCGGCTGCGGAGTCAGCGTCAGTTTGTTTTTTAATATATTTTTTATTGATGTCAGAGACGAAGGGAGAGGGAGAGAGAGAAACATCCATGAGGAGAGAGAATCATGGATCGGCCGCCTCCTGCACGGCCCCCACTGGGGATGGAGCCCACAACCCGGGCCTGTGCCCTTGACCGGGACTCGAACCCGGGACCCTGAGCCTGTCTGCCGACGCCCCGCCTGCCCCGGGGGCACATCCCGGAGGCTCCCTGGAGGAGGAGGCCTGGGAGCCGGAGCGGCAGGTCCCGCTCCGTGTGGGTAAGTGAGGACAGCGCCGGGGAGGGGTGGGGGCGGGTGTGCACACCCCACGCATCGGGCTGAACTCGACAAAGAGAAACGCGGCCGGCCGGGGTGGCCCAGGGGCTGAGCGTCGACCTAGGAACCAGGAGGTCAGGGTTCGAGTCCCGGTCAAGGGCACATGCCCAGGTTGCAGGCTCCATCCCCAGTGGGGGGCGTGCGGGAGGCAGCCGATCCATGATTCTCTCTCCTCATGGATGTTTCTCTCTCTCTCTCTCCCTTTCTCTCTGAAATCAATAAAAATATATTTGATTTAAAAGTCAGCAGGGTCCTAGCTGGTGTGGCTCGGTGGATAGAGCGTCGGCCTGCGGACCGAAGGGTCCCGGGTTCGATTCCGGTCAAGGGCATGGACCTTGGTTGCGGGCACATCCCCAGTGGGGGGCGTGCAGGAGGCGGCTGATCGATGTTTCTCTCTCATCGATGTTTCTAACTCTCTCTCCCTCTCCCTTCCTCTCTGTAAAACATCAATAAAATATATTTTTAAAATATTTTATTGAGCTGGTGTGGCTCAGTGGGTACAGCGTCGGCCTGCGGACCGAAGGGTCCCGGGTTCGATTCCCGGTCAAGGGCACAGGCCCGGGTTGCGGGCTCGATGCCCAGTAGGGGGCGTGCAGGAGGCAGCTGATCCATGATTCTCTCTCGTCACGGATGTGTCTATCTCTCCCTCTCCCTTCCTCGCTGAAATCGATAAAAGTATTTTTTTTTAAAGAAAAGTAAAAAGAGGGACAACAGCACAGGAGGGACGAAGAAATGCCGGTAACAGTCGGACAAGCAGGCCCAGGCCGTGGGGGCACGGGTCAGGTCTGCACGTGTATTTTGGAAAGAACTCGGCTTCATCTGGAAAAGCTGGATATTTTCTCTTGTTTGTTATGAAATATTTCCCAAGGATGTAAAAAAGCAGGAAAAATAGAGCAAACACCTCTGTCCCTCCCACCCCATGTGAAAAAGGCACATGAAAATACCTCGTTTCGCCTTCTTTTTTTAAAAAATATATTTTATTTTATTTGTTTATTTTTTAAATGTATTTTATTGATTTTTTTTTTTTTACAGAGAGGAAGGGAGAGGGAGAGAGAGTTAGAAACATCGATGAGAGAGAAACATCCATCAGCCGCCTCCCGCACGCCCCCACCTGGGGATGTGCCTGCAACCGAGGTCCATGCCCTTGACAGGAATCGAACCCGGGACCCCTCAGTCCGCAGGCCGACGCTCTATCCACTGAGCCACACCGGCCAGGGCCAGCTCGTCATTCTTACCAGATTCCCGTGGGCAGGGCCGTTTGCCTCACCTCTGGCAAACCAGCCGCCTTCCCTCCAACGCCATCCCGCGCCCCCCCAACCCCCCATCACTCTGCCCCCTGGCTCTCCTCGCCGAGGACCCCAACCCCCCAACCCCCAGGCACCCAGCTCCGTGGCCGCGTCCACTTATCCTCCTGGCATCGCCCGGATCCGTCCGTCACAGTCCTGGGCACACAGTAGGCGCTCAGAAAAACGCGCAGGGCGTGAGGGAAGGAGGGGCCGAGGCCGCGGCCCAGTTCGGCCCAGTTCCCAGGGGAATGGCCCGGTGCCAGGTGTGGGGGGTCGCTGTTGCCCCAAACAGAGCGGCTGTTGCCTCGGGGATTAGGCGGCAAAATCCCTTGGCCTTGGCCTTGACCTTGGCCTTGGCCGTGAAGGGAAGGAACTGGGTGGCCATGGGCCTGGGCTTCAGCCTCAGACCCTGCCCGGCCCCCACTGGCCCGCACAGCCCCAGGGGGGGAGCGGATGCGGCTCTGGAGCCCACACCGCGACCTTGAACCTGACCCCTTGGCCTGCGGCAGGAGGTCTGAGTTGGCGGGTCGGTTATCAGCCAACACTATTTCTATCAGGGAGCACGCCGTCCGTCCGTCCGGTCCAGAGCCTCCCCTGCGCCGGGGAGCTGTGCCTGCGCTAGGAGACACACCGCCACGGAGTCCGGTGCTCGCCAAAGGCCGTCCCCGCCATCCACAGACGGGGGCGCCTGCACGGACAATCGTTCTGACCGGCGGAAACCTCGCCACGCCGGGGACGGGATCCGTGTCCTCCTCCAGCAAGCGAAGGGACTGACCTGACATTCCTTGCTTCCTGCGTTATCGGCCCTGATCCACCCGGGCCGGCCTCCAGGGCCCTGCCCAGGACTGCAGCTCCCCGCGCCCCCCCCCCCCGCAACCCCCACTCACACGCGCCCCGCAGGCCCAGCCAGCAGCAGCCGCTGCAAAGTGACCCCGGGACACCAAGGGGGGAGACTGGGCCCTCTGGGGGGGGAACTGGGCCCTCTGGGGGGGACTGGGCCCTCTGGGGGAGACTGGGCCCTCTGGGGGGGGAACTGGGCCCTCTGGGAGGGACTGGGCCCTCTGGGGGGGGGACTGGGCCCTCTGGGGGAGGACTGGGCCCTCTGGGGGTGAAACTGGGCCCTCTGGGGGGGGAACTGGGCCCTCTGGGGGGAAACTGGGCCCTCTGGAGGGGGGGACTGGGCCCTCTGGGGGGGGACTGGACCCTCTGGGGGGGGACTGGGCCCTCTGGGGGAGGACTGGGCCCTCTGGGGGGGACTGGGCCCTCTGGGGGAGGACTGGGCCCTCTGGGGGGGGACTGGGCCCTCTGGGGGGGGACTGGGCCCTCTGGGGGAGGACTGGGCCCTCTGGGGGGGACTGGGCCCTCTGGGGGAGGACTGGGCCCTCTGGGGGGGACTGGGCCCTCTGGGGGGGGACTGGGCCCTCTGGGGGAGGACTGGGCCCTCTGGGGGGGGACTGGGCCCTCTGGGGAGGGACTGGGCCCTCTGGGGGGGACTGGGCCCTCTGGGGGGGACTGGGCCCTCTGGGGGAGGACTGGGCCCTCTGGGGGGGGACTGGGCCCTCTGGGAGGGACTGGGCCCTCTGGGGTGGGGGAACTGGGCCCTCTGGGGGGGACTGGGCCCTCTGAGGGGGGACTGGGCCCTCTGGAGGGGACTGGGACCTCTGGGGGGGGGACTGGGCCCTCTGAGGGGGAGACTGGGCCCTCTGGGGGGAGACTGGGCCCTCTGGGGGGGGACTGGGCCCTCTGGGGGGGGAACTGGGCCCTCTGGGGGAGACTGGGCCCTCTGGGGGGAGACTGGGCCCTCGGGGGGGGACTGGGCCCTCTGGGGGAGACTGGGCCCTCTGGGGGGGAACTGGGCCCTCTGGGGGGGAACTGGGCCCTCTGGGGGGGGGGACTGGGCCCTCTGGGGGAGACTGGGCCCTCTGGGGGGAGACTGGGCCCTCTGGGGGGGGTGACTGGGCCCTCTGGGGGGGACTGGGCCCTCTGGGGGAGAACTGGGCCCTCTGGGGGGGGACTGGGCCCTCTGGGGTGGGGACTGGGCCCTCTGGGAGGGACTGGGCCCTCTGGGGTGGGGGAACTGGGCCCTCTGGGGGGGGAACTGGGCCCTCTGGGGGGAAACTGGGCCCTCTGGAGGGGGGGACTGGGCCCTCTGGGGGGGGACTGGGCCCTCTGGGGGAGGACTGGGCCCTCTGGGGGGGACTGGGCCCTCTGGGAGGGACTGGGCCCTCTGGGGGGGAACTGGGCACTCTGGGGGGGGACTGGGCACTCTGGGGGGGAACTGGGCCCTCTGGGGGGGACTGGGCCCTCTGGGGGGGGACTGGGCCCTCGGGGGGGGGGACTGGGCCCTCTGAGGGGGGAACTGGGCCCTCTGGGGGGGACTGGGCCCTCTGGGGGGGGGGGACTGGGCCCTCTGGGGGAGACTGGGCCCTCTGGGGGGAAACTGGGCCCTCGGGGGGGGACTGGGCCTTCTGGGGGAGACTGGGCCCTCTGGGGGGGAACTGGGCCCTCTGGGGGGGAACTGGGCCCTCTGGGGGGGGGACTGGGCCCTCTGGGGGAGACTGGGCCCTCTGGGGGGAGACTGGGCCCTCTGGGGGGGGTGACTGGGCCCTCTGGGGGGGGGACTGGGCCCTCTGGGGGGGGACTGGGCCCTCTGGGGGGAGACAGGGCCTTCTGGGGGGGACTGGGCCCTCTGGGGGGGACTGGGCCCTCTGGGGGTGGACTGGGCCCTCTGGGGGGAGACTGGGCCCTCTGGGGGGGAACTGGGCCCTCTGGGGAGAGACTGGGCCCTCTGGGGGGGAACTGGGCCCTCTGGGGGGAGACTGGGCCCTCTGGGCGGGTGACTGGGCCCTCTGGGGGAGACTGGGCCCTCTGGGGGGGGGACTGGGCCTTCTGGGGGAGACTGGGCCCTCTGGGGGGGAACTGGGCCCTCTGGGGGGGAGACTGGGCCCTCTGGGGGGGACTGGGCCCTCTGGGGGGGACTGGGCCCTCTGGTGTGGGGGAACTGGGCCCTCTGGGGGGGAAACTGGGCCCTCTGGGGGGGACTGGGCCCTCTGGGGGTGAACTAGGCCCTCTGGGGGAGAACTGGGCCCTCTGGGGGGGGGACTGGGCCCTCTGGGGGGAGACTGGGCCCTCTGGGGGGGACTGGGCCCTCTGGGGGGGGGACTGGGCCCTCTGGGGGTAGACTGGACCCTCTGAGGGGAGACTGGGACCTTGGGGGGGGGACTGGGCCCTCTGGGGGGGGACTGGGCCCTCTGGGGGTAGACTGGGCCCTCTGAGGGGAGACTGGGATCTTGGGGGGGGACTGGGCCCTCTGGGGGTGGACTGGGCCCTCTGGGGGGGACTGGGCCCTCTGGGGGGGACTGGGCCCTCTGGGGGGGGGGGACTGGGCCCTCTGGGGGGGACTGGGCCCTCTGGGGGGGGACTGGGCCCTCTGGGGGGGACTGGGCCCTCTGGGGGGGGACTGGGCCCTCTGGGGGGGACTGGGCCCTCTGGGGGGAACTGGGCCCTCTGGGGTGGGGGAACTGGGCCCTCTGGGGGGGACTGGGCCCTCTGGGGGGGACTGGGCCCTCTGGGGTGGGGGAACTGGGCCCTCTGGGGGGGACTGGGCCCTCTGGGGGGGACTGGGCCCTCTGGGGGGGACTGGGCCCTCTGGGGTGGGGGAACTGGGCCCTCTGGGGGGGAAACTGGGCCCTCTGGGGGTGAACTAGGCCCTCTGGGGGAGAACTGGGCCCTCTGGGGGGGGGACTGAGCCCTCTGGGGGGGGACTGGGCCCTCTGGGGGGAGACTGGGCCCTCTGGGGGGGACTGGGCCCTCTGGGGGGAGACTGGGCCCTCTGGGGGGGACTGGGCCCTCTGAGGGGAGACTGGGACCTTGGGGAGGGGACTGGGCCCTCTGGGGGGGGACTGGGCCCTCTGGGGGTAGACTGGGCCCTCTGGGGGGGGACTGGGCCCTCTGGGGGTAGACTGGGCCCTCTGAGGGGAGACTGGGCCCTCTGGGGGGGACTGGGCCCTCTGGGGGTGGACTGGGCCCTCTGGGGGGGACTGGGCCCTCTGGGGGGGACTGGGCCCTCTGGGGGGGGGAGACTGGGCCCTCTGGGAGGAACTGGGCCCTCTGGGGTGGGGGAACTGGGCCCTCTGGGGGGGACTGGGCCCTCTGGGGTGGGGGAACTGGGCCCTCTGGGGGGGACTGGGCCCTCTGGGGGGGACTGGGCCCTCTGGGGTGGGGGAACTGGGCCCTCTGGGGGGGACTGGGCCCTCTGGGGGGGACTGGGCCCTCTGGGGGGGACTGGGCCCTCTGGGGTGGGGGAACTGGGCCCTCTGGGGGGGAAACTGGGCCCTCTGGGGCTGAACTAGGCCCTCTGGGGGAGAACTGGGCCCTCTGGGGGGGGGACTGAGCCCTCTGGGGGGGGGGGACTGGGCCCTCTGGGGGGAGACTGGGCCCTCTGGGGGGGACTGGGCCCTCTGGGGGGGGGACTGGGCCCTCTGGGGGGGACTGGGCCCTCTGGGGGTAGACTGGGCCCTCTGAGGGGAGACTGGGACCTTGGGGGGGGGACTGGGCCCTCTGGGGGGGGACTGGGCCCTCTGGGGGTAGACTGGGCCCTCTGAGGGGAGACTGGGATCTTGGGGGGGGACTGGGCCCTCTGGGGGTGGACTGGGCCCTCTGGGGGGGACTGGGCCCTCTGGGGGGGACTGGGCCCTCTGGGGGGGAGACTGGGCCCTCTGGGGGGGACTGGGCCCTCTGGGGGGGACTGGGCCCTCTGGGAGGAACTGGGCCCTCTGGGGTGGGGGAACTGGGCCCTCTGGGGGGGACTGGGCCCTCTGGGGGAGACTGGGCCCTCTGGGGGGGGAGACTGGGCCCTCTGGGGGAGACTGGGCCCTCTGAGGGGGAGACTGGGCCCTCTGGGGGGAGACTGGGCCCTCTGGGGGGAGACTGAGCCCTCTGGGGGGAGACTGGGCCCTCTGGGGGGGACTGGGCCCTCTGGGAGGAACTGGGCCCTCTGGGGTGGGGGAACTGGGCCCTCTGGGGGAGACTGGGCCCTCTGGGAGGAACTGGGCCCTCTGGGGTGGGGGAACTGGGCCCTCTGGGGGGGGAAACTGGGCCCTCTGGGGGGGACTGGGCCCTCTGGGGGAGAACTGGGCCCTCTGGGGGGGGACTGGGCCCTCTGGGGGGGGGACTGGGCCCTCTGGGGGGGGACTGGGCCCTCTGGGGGGGAGACTGGGCCCTCTGGGGGGAGACTGGGCCCTCTGGGGGGGGGACTGGGCCCTCTGGGGGGGGACTGGGCCCTCTGGGGGGGGGGACTGGGCCCTCTGAGGGGGGACTGGGCCCTCTGAGGGGGGACTGGGCCCTCTGGGGGGAGACTGAGCCCTCTGGGGGGAGACTGGGCCCTCTGGGGGGGGACTGGGCCCTCTGGGGGGGAACTGGGCCCTCTGGGGGGGGGACTGGGCCCTCTGGGGGGGACTGGGCCCTCTGGGAGGGACTGGGCCCTCTGGGGTGGGGACTGGGCCCTCTGGGGGGGACTGGGCCCTCTGGGGGGGGGACTGGGCCCTCTGGGGGGGAGACTGGGCCCTCTGGGGTGGGGAGACTCCCACTCTTCACCCTCCCACACTCCCCCTCGGGCAGGATCCCAGCGGCACCCACAGACAGACGCCCACGGGTGACACGGAGACGGATCCTGTGCTACCACAGTTGCCGTTAGCGACGCGGTGAGGGTGATGTCACGTGACTGTAGGGGGAGCCCGTATTTTATCGTTGATACCGGCCCCTCCAGCAGGGCTTTCCTCCCCCTGACCTGGTGGTGCTGATTCTGGGTTTGTTTTTTAATATATTTTATGGATTTCAGAGAGGAGGGGAGAGGGGGAAAGAGAACCATCCATGAGGAGCGAGGACCACAGACCGGCCGCCTCCCGCACGCCCCCCACTGGGGATGGAACCCCCAACCCGGGCCTGTGCCCCTGACCGGGAATCGAACCCTGACCTCCTGGTTCCCAGGTCGTCGCTCGACCCCTGAGCCTCACAGGCCGGGCACGGGGTCTTCTCCCTCCGTCCGCGTTTCCAGAGACGGAGCAGCCGGCCCCTTGGTGAGGGTCGGGGCCCGATCGGCCCGCGGTGGAGGGGCCGAGGTTTCCAGCTAAGGGACGGACGGACGGACGGACGGACGGACGGACGAGGCCACACACGGGGGCCCCCTCTGCAAAGGGCCTGGGAAGGCGGACTCCGGACACTGTGCTCACTGAGGCAGATAAACCCCTGAAAAGGCCCGTTCAGTTCCCAGGAGGCGGCCCGTGACGTCTGGGGGGGCGGAGAGCCGGGGGGGGCGGAGAGGGGGAAGCGAGGACGGGACAGTGTGATTCCCGTGGGACCCAAAACGCCAGCACCCATGAGGACACCCCCCCCCAGGAGACGGTGCACCCCCGCCCCCCTCCACCCACCTCCCCCCGCAGCCCAGGGCCTGGATCCCCCAGCGTCCGGCCCCCCGTCTTTTGTGCGTTTCCTTTCTCCCGGGAAACAGCTCCCAGGCAGGCACCCAAGTGCAATCCACGTCTCAGCGGGAGACGCAGCGGCTCCCCCGCCCCCTGGGCCGGCGGTCGGCAAACTCATGCGGCCACGGAGCCAAATATCAACAGGACAACGATTGAAATTTCTTTGGAGAGCCACGTTTTTTAAACGTAAACCTCTTCGAACGCCACGTCTTCGACACAGACGCGCCCGGGCCGTGGTGTTTTGTGGAAGAGCCACCCTCCGGGGGCCAGAGAGCCGCAAACTCGCAAGGGAGCCGCGGTTTGCCGACCACGGGCCTGGCCCGTGCCCTGCAGGCCTGCGAGGGGTGACGGGCCACGTCCGCAGGTGCCCACTCCCGGCCCGGCGTCCGGCTGCCGGCCGCACGCTCCCCGTGGGGGGACCCGCCCCGGAATCAGGGATGGGGGCCTGCCGTGGCCGCGTGGAGCGCGTGCCGGGTCAGGAGGCCACGCGGGGACCCCCGTTCCCGACCCCGGCCGAGGTCTCCTGCGCACCCCGCTCGCTCGTGCCCGGCGTCCTGCACACGGGAGGCTGAGCCCCGGGGATGGGGGTCTGGGGGGGCGCGGAAATCACCCCGTCACGGCCCCTGAGGCGCTGGCCTGGGCGGGGAGGGCCGGGAGCCGGGATCCCCCACCTGGCTGTGTCCGGGCGCCCGGCTCCCAAGGCCAATGGGAAGGGGCTTCGTAGAAATCAGGGTCGAGGTTTACGGCCAGTGACGATGATGGTGATGAGAGTGAGAGAGAGAGAGAGAGAGAGAGACCTGGCCGGTGTGGCTCAGTGGATAGAGCGCCGGCCTGCGGACTGAAGGATCCCGGGTTCGATTCCGGTCAAGGGCATGGACCTTGGTGGCGGGCACATCCCCAGTGGGGGGCGTGCAGGAGGCAGCTGATGGATGTGTCTCTCTCATCGATGTTTCTGACTCTCTGTCCCTCTCCCTTCCTCTCGGTGAAAAATTAATAAAATTTATTTTTTAAAAAAGAGAGAGAGAGAGAGAGAGAGGGAGCGAGGGGGGGTGTTTCCACGCTGAACCCGGTCAGGGCCCCTTCGCTGAACAAACGGAAAATGAACCCTCCCGCCCGCAGCCCCGCGCTGACTCCGAAAGGCGCCCCGGAGAGCGGCCGCTCCATTGTCCGCCGTGAAAGCCCGGCCCCGACCCCGACCCCGACCCGGCTCCCGGGGCTGAAGGGCGGTGAGGACCCGGCCGACCCGGCTCCCGGGGCTGAAGGGCGGTGAGGACCCGGCCCACCCGGCTCTCCGGGCTGAAGGGCGGTGAGGACCCGGCCGACCCGGCTCTCCGGGCTGAAGGGCGGGGAGGACCCGGCCGACCCGGCTCCCGGGGCTGAAGGGCGGGGAGGACCCGGCCGAACCCGGCTCCCGGCGCCGCACGCGGACAAAGGCCGTTCACCCTGTGGCCCGGCCGTCTCATCCCCAAAACCCGCACCCCAGTCTGTCAAATAGCATTTTCCTGCCTCGGTGCCCATCACAGCCTAAATGATGGGGTCCCCCAGGCCCCCCTATAACCCTGTGTGATGTGAGGGTCCCCCAGGCCCCCCTATAACCATGTGTGATGTGGGGTCCCCCAGGCCCCCCTATAACCCTGTGTGATGTGGGGTCCCCCAGGCCCCCCTATAACCATGTGTGATGTGGGGTCCCCCAGGCCCCCCTATAACCCTGTGTGATGTGAGGGTCCCCCAGGCCCCCCTATAACCCTGTGTGATGTGGGGTCCCCCAGGCCCCCCTATAACCCTGTGTGATGTGAGGGTCCCCCAGGCCCCCCTATAACCATGTGTGATGTGGGGTCCCCCAGGCCCCCCTATAACCCTGTGTGATGTGGGGTCCCCCAGGCCCCCCTATAACCATGTGTGATGTGGGGTCCCCCAGACCCCACTATAACCCTGTGTGATGTGGGGTCCCCCAGGCCCCCCTATAACCATGTGTGATGTGGGGTCCCCCAGGCCCCCCTATAACCCTGTGTGATGTGGGGTCCCCCAGGCCCCCCTATAACCATGGGTGATGTGAGGGTCCCCCAGGCCCCCCTATAACCCTGTGTGATGTGAGGGTCCCCCAGGCCCCCCTATAACCATGTGTGATGTGAGGGTCCCCCAGGCCCCCTATAACCCTGTGTGATGTGGGGTCCCCCAGGCCCCCCTATAACCATGTGTGATGTGGGGTCCCCCAGGCCCCCCTATAACCCTGTGTGATGTGGGGTCCCCCCGGCCCCCCTATAACCCTGTGTGATGTGGGGTCCCCCAGGCCCCCCTATAACCCTGTGTGATGTGGGGTCCCCCAGGCCCCCCTATAACCCTGTGTGATGTGGGGTCCCCCAGGCCCCCCTATAACCATGGGTGATGTGAGGGTCCCCCAGGCCCCCCTATAACCCTGTGTGATGTGAGGGTCCCCCAGGCCCCCCTATAACCATGGGTGATGTGAGGGTCCCCCAGGCCCCCCTATAACCCTGTGTGATGTGAGGGTCCCCCAGGCCCCCCTATAACCATGTGTGATGTGAGGGTCCCCCAGGCCCCCCTATAACCCTGTGTGATGTGGGGTCCCCCAGACCCCCTATAACCATGGGTGATGTGGGGGTCCCCCAGGCCCCCCTATAACCATGTGTGATATGGGGTCCCCCAGGCCCCCTATAACCATGGGTGATGTGAGGGTCCCCCAGGCCCCCCTATAACCCTGTGTGATGTGAGGGTCCCCCAGGCCCCCTATAACCCTGTGTGATGTGGGGGTCCCCCAGGCCCCCTATAACCCTGTGTGATGTGAGGGTCCCCCAGGCCCCCCTATAACCCTGTGTGATGTGAGGGTCCCCCAGGCCCCCCTATAACCCTGTGTGATGTGGGGTCCCCCAGGCCCCCCTATAACCCTGTGTGATGTGAGGGTCCCCCAGGCCCCCCTATAACCCTGTGTGATGTGGGGGTCCCCCAGGCCCCCCTATAACCCTGTGTGATGTGAGGGTCCCCCAGGCCCCCTATAACCCTGTGTGATGTGGGGTCCCCCAGGCCCCCCTATAACCATGTGTGATGTGGGGTCCCCCAGGCCCCACTATAACCCTGTGTGATGTGGGGTCCCCCAGGCCCCCCTATAACCCTGTGTGATGTGAGGGTCCCCCAGCCCCCTATAACCCTGTGTGATGTGGGGTCCCCCAGGCCCCCCTATAACCATGTGTGATGTGGGGTCCCCCAGACCCCCCTATAACCCTGTGTGATGTGGGGTCCCCCAGGCCCCCCTATAACCATGGGTGATGTGAGGGTCCCCCAGGCCCCCCTATAACCCTGTGTGATGTGAGGGTCCCCCAGGCCCCCCTATAACCATGTGTGATGTGAGGGTCCCCCAGGCCCCCCTATAACCCTGTGTGATGTGGGGTCCCCCAGGCCCCCCTATAACCATGGGTGATGTGGGGTCCCCCAGGCCCCCCTATAACCATGGGTGATGTGAGGGTCCCCCAGGCCCCCCTATAACCCTGTGTGATGTGAGGGTCCCCCAGGCCCCCCTATAACCCTGTGTGATGTGAGGGTCCCCCAGGCCCCCCTATAACCATGTGTGATGTGGGGTCCCCCAGGCCCCCCTATAACCCTGTGTGATGTGGGGTCCCCCAGGCCCCCCTATAACCATGTGTGATGTGAGGGTCCCCCAGACCCCACTATAACCCTGTGTGATGTGGGGTCCCGCAGGCCCCCCTATAACCCTGTGTGATGTGGGGTCCCCCAGGCCCCCCTATAACCCTGTGTGATGTGGGGTCCCCCAGGCCCCCCTATAACCATGGGTGATGTGGGGTCCCCCAGGCCCCCCTATAACCATGGGTGATGTGGGGGTCCCCCAGGCCCCCCTATAACCATGGGTGATGTGAGGGTCCCCCAGGCCCCCCTATAACCATGTGTGATGTGAGGGTCCCCCAGGCCCCCTGCCGTGATGGGCGATGCCCGTGGGGTGTTGTTTTCTGGTCAAAGTGGGTCCCGGAGTCCAGGGAATTGATTAACTGCCCGTTCGATGAGCTTCCCACAATAGGATCTCTCCCGGCCACCGACCTCAGCCGCTCAAAGATGGCAGCGCCCACAGCCAATGAGGAGGGAATATGCTAATTGACTGCCCCGCCCTCAAAGATGGCAGCGCCCACAGCCAATGAGGAGGGAATATGCTAATGGATGCCCCGCCCTCAAAGATGGCACCACCCACAGCCAATAAGGAGGGAATATGCTAATTGACTGCCCTGCCCTCAAAGATGGCGGTGCCCACAGCCAATGAGGAGGGAATATGCTAATGGACTGCCCCGCCCTCAAAGATGGCGGCACCCACAGCCAATGAGGAGGGAATATGCTAATTGACTGCCCCGCCCTCAGAGATGGCAGTGCCCACAGCCAATGAGGAGGGAATATGCTAATTGACTGCCCCGCCCTCAAAGATGGCAGTGCCCACAGCCAATGAGGAGGGAATATGCTAATGGACTGCCCTGCCCTCAAAGATGGCGGCGCCCACAGCCAATAAGGAGGGAATATGCTAATGGACTGCCCCGCCCTCAAAGATGGCAGTGCCCACAGCCAATGAGGAGGGAATATGCTAATTGACTGCCCCGCCCTCAAAGATGGCGGCACCCACAGCCAATGAGGAGGGAATATGCTAATGGATGCCCCGCCCTCAAAGATGGCGGTTCCCACAGCCAATAAGGAGGGAATATGCTAATTGACTGCCTCGCCCTCAAAGATGGTGGCGCCCACAGCCAATAAGGAGGGAATATGCTAACTGACTGCCCCGCCCTCAAAGATGGCGGTGCCCACAGCCAATGAGGAGGGAATATGCTAATTGACTGCCCCGCCCTCAAAGATGGCACCGCCCACAGCCAATAAGGAGGGAATATGCTAATTGACTGCCCCGCCCTCAAAGATGGTGGCGCCCACAGAGGTGTGATTGATGGGGCGTCGCCTTCCCCTGATCGCCGGGTCGCCTCCCGCCCTGAGGGCTCCCGGATGTGAGAGGGGGCAGGCCGGGCTGAGGGACCCCCCTCCAGCGCATGAATTTTCACGCACCGGCCTCTAGTAAAAGTGTATTTTTAAAAAGTATGGAATGCAGAGAGAAATAAATATGTCGACACATGGATCTTGATTTCAGCGGGGGCCACGCTAATGGAGACTGCACGTGTGATAAACCCCATAGACACGTGTGTGTGTGCGTGTGTGTGCGTGTGTGTGTACACACTGCACCAGTGTCCGTTTTCGGCGTTCACCACGCTCTACAAAAGCATCCAGCGTAACGCTGGTGGGCGCCGGGCGGAGAGGGCCCGCGATTTCTCGCTGCCACAGACGTGCTGCGGGGTCCGGGGAACCTCGATCATCGCAAACCCGGCCGTTCTGTGCGGGAACACGGCACGTACCTTGGAACACTGCTTGTGGTTCTGGCACCAGTCCAGGGAGCCGTTGTTCTGCAAAGAGAAAAAAGACACGGGGGCAAGTCACACGACCGTCTGACCGGAACCGCGCAGATTTTTTAAAAATATATATGTTTTTATTGATTTCAGGGAGGGAGAGAGAGAGAGAGAGAAACATCTATGATGAGAGAGACTCATCCGTCGGCTGCCTCCTGCACGCCTCCTACCGGAATCGAACCGTGACCTCCTGGTTCATGCGTCGACGCTCAACCACTGAGCCACGCCAGCCTGGCTGCATTATTATTATTTTTAATATTTTCATTGATTTCAGAGAGGAAGAGAGAGAGAGAGAGAGAGAGAGAGAGAGAAACATCCATGATGAGAGAGAATCACGGACCGGCTGCCTCCTGCACGCCCCACACTGGGGATCGAGCCCGCAACCCGGGCACGTGCCCTTGACCGGGAATCGAACGTGACTTCTTGGTTCCCAGGTCGACGCTCAGCCACTGAGCCACGCCGGCCGGCTCATCTGTCTCTTGAACTTATTCAAGGAGCTTTTCCATGCAGAAATTTTCTACACGCACGCACACACACACACACACACACACACACACGCATCCCGAAGGTGTCTGCCCTGGAGGCTTCCAGCTTCCTCACATCAGCCCCTCCCCCTTCAGCTCCTGCAGCCGGCCAGGCCTGCGCCTCCATCACTCAGCGGCCTCCTGCTGTTTGCCGCTGGGGACGAAAGGAGCCACATGCCGACCTGACACGCTCAGGGGAGGCCTGCGTGGCAGTCTTGCAAACGAAGAGACCTTAACCTCACCACAAAAGATGGTCTGAAAATTAAATATTCAACTACGGACAGAGCTTGTAACTTCCTCGTTACCCCGGACCCCTCAGGGCACCGGGACATTCCCTCGTTGTGATTGTGATCAAGTTAATTGTCAGCCGTTCCATCCCGGGTCGTCTCTGTAAGAGAAGGTACCTGTCCATCATTTCCCGTTTCACCTCATCCCAGAGGTCTCCCCGCTTTGCTTCGTCCCACCTCCCTAATCTGTCACCAATGGGTTTCGTGTCACCCGCCTACGTCCCTTTCCTTTGATTTCAATGTATAAACACAGACGTAACCCGACATTCTCCTGAGCATCATCTCCATTCGTGGAGGTTCTGCTTCCCGGCATCTGTCCACCGTTTGGCTCCAATAAACTCATAAAAAGTTGTTTACAGGTTTCAATGGTTTTTTGGGTTTTTTTTTTTTTTTCGTTAACACCGCCACAAAGGACTTCTGAGGGGGCTGCCTGCCTGACGCCCTCGAGGATGTGGGTGAGCCCCGGTGGATGAACGGGCCGCCGTGGGGAGGCCAGGTGTGCACACCGCCCCTCACTGCCCCTCACCGCCCCTCACCGGAGCGGCTCACCTGGCCTGCTCCTGGGGCTGGGCCAGGTGGGGCTGGAAAAACACCAGAACCCAATGCATTGCAGCCTCCCGCCCCGGGGAGGGGCGGGGGAGAGGGGGGTGGCTCTTAAGACGCAGCACAACCCCTTCACCAGGGAAGCCGCCCACCACAGACGGACAAAAAGCTCAGCGTTTGGGGTAAAGTCTAGCTCTGGCCCAGAGCCAGCCACATCCAGGGGCCGATCGCCTCGGGCAGGGGAGACGCTGGCCTCAGAGGATCATCCCTGGCCCCCCCCCCCCGCCGAGGGGATCAGACGGCGGGGCTCCCGGCTCGGACGCGGTAACGAGGACGGGCCGTCTCTCATCAGTGTTACCAGATCAAACGAGGACGCTGCCCGCCGGCCTTCAGAGAGCTGACAGAGCGCCATCGCCCGCCCCCCACGCCCTCTGCACGGCGCGTCCCGGCTTCCCCCTTCCCGGCCTTTTGGTGTTTCTCCCCTGAAAGCAAAAGGAATTCTTCAAAGAGCTCCAGGGAAGGGCACCGAACAACAGCCCTGGCCGGTGTGGCTCGGTGGATAGAGCGTTGGCCTGCGGATTGAAGGGTCCCGGGTTCGATTCCCGGTCAAGGGCACAGGCCTGGGTTGCGGGCTCCATCCCCAGCAGGGGGCGTGCAGGAGGCAGCCGGCCCATGATTCTCTCTCATCATGGATGTTTCTAACTCTCTCCCTCTCCCTTCCTCTCTGACATCAATAAAAAATATTTTAAAAATTCATTATACACCGAGTGGCCAGATTATTCTGATCTCTGAACACATAATAATCTGGCACTCAGTGTGTGTGTGTGTGTGTGTGTGTATATATATATATATATATATATATATATATATATATATTAGAGGCCCGGTGCATGAATCCGTGCATGGGTGGGGTCCGGCCAGCCTGGCCAGGGGGAGGGGACATGGGCGGTTGGCCGGCCTGCCTGCTGGTCGCACTCCCGGTGGAGGGGACCATTTGCATATTAGCCTTTTATTATATAGGATAGACACTGAGTGGCCAGATGACTATGCGTTCAGAGATCATCATCATCTGGCCACTCCGTGTATATTAAAAAAATAATAATAGTGTGGCCCTACCTGGTTTAGCTCGCTGGGTAGAGTGTCAGCCTGCGGACTGAAGGGTCCCGGGTTCGATTCCCGGTCAAGGGCACATGCCCGGGTTTCGGGCTCGATCCCCAGTAGTGGGGCGTGCAGGAGGCAGCCGGTCCATGATTCTCTCTCCTCGTGGATGTTTCTCTCTCTCCCTCCCTCTCCCTTCCTCTCTGAGATCAATAAAAATATATGTATTTTTTTTTTTTTTTAATGTACACGACCAGGAGACAATGCCAGTCAATCACGCCGGCTTCACCAAAGGCGTTTTGCTGAAACACACACACACACACACACACACACACACACATACCCCGCGCCCCCCACCCGGTCGGCTTGGCGTGTTAAGTGTAACCGCTAACCTTTCCCACGGGACTCAGGTTACACGGGGGAGGAAGCCCGGGCCGTTAGGGCGGCTGCTCGGAGCGGAACCGCCGAGGCCTGGTTCCCGGGACGTCATCAACAAAGTCACGTCCAGCTCGCCCCTCACGCGGAAATTCTCCACCCGCCTGGTGAGGGGGGTTTGGGTGCCCACCGTGCCGGGGACCTCCTCCCCCCGCCCCCGTCGCCCCATCTGCTCGTGTAAGGAAAGCCATGGCCGGCGTGGCTCAGGGGTTGAGCGTCGACCTAGGAACCAGGAGGTCACGGTTCCATTCCAGGTCAAGGGCACACGCCCGGGGTTGCGGGCTCGATCCCCGGTGTGAGGCGTGCAGGAGGCGGCCGGTCCGTGATTCTCTCTCCTCATGGATGGTTTTTGCTTTATTTTTAAAAATAAATTCTTTATTGTTTAAACTATTACAGATGTCTCCTATTCCCCCCCACACACACACTGACCTCTCCCCGGCCACTCCCACCCCCCAGCACATGCCCTCACCCCCCCATTGTCCGTGTCCACGGGTCATGCTCCCGGGCATGCATACAAGTCCTTTGGGCGATCTCTTACCCCCTCCCCTAAACCCCCTCTCCCCCCTGCCTTCCCTCTGAGGTTGGACGGTCTGTTCGATGCTTCTGTCTCTGGATCTATTTTTGTTCATCCGTTTTTGTTGTTCATCAGAATCCACACATGAGTGAGATCATGGGATATTTCTCTGCCTGGCTTATGTCGCTCAGCATGATGCTCTCCAGGTCCCTCCGTGCTGTTGCGAATGGTAAGAGTTCTTCCTTTTTCAGGGCTGCGTAGTATTCCATTGGTATAGATGGACCACAGTTTTTTAATCTGCTCGTCTGCTGATGGGCACTTGGGCTGTGTCCAGATCTCAGCTACGGTGAATGGTGCTGCTGTGAACATAGGGATGCATATATCCTTTCTGATGGTGTTTCTGGTTTCTTGGGATTTATTCCTAGGAGTGGGGTCACTGGGTCCAATGGGAGTTCCATGTTTAGTTTTTTGAGGAAACTCCATACTGTTCTCCACAGCGGCTGCCCCAGTCTGCATTCCCACCAGCAGTGCACGAGGGTTCCTTTTTCTCTACGTCCTCGCCAGCCCTTGTCGTGTGTTGATTTCTTGATCTTTATTCTCTCTTTTTTTAAAAAAATATATATTTTATTGATTTATTTACAGAAAGGGAGAGAGAGTCAGAAACATCGATGAGAGAGAAACATCCATCAGCTGCCTCCTGCACGCCCCCCACTGGGGATGTGCCCGCAACCAAGGTCCATGCCCTTGACCGAGAATCGAACCCGGGACCCTCAGACCGCAGGCTGACGCTCTATCCACCGAGCCACACCGGTCAGGGCTTTTTCCTCTTTTTTAATATGTTTTTATTGATTTCAGGGAGGAAGGGAGAGGGAGAGAGAGAGAAACATCCGTGATGAGAGAGAATCATGGATGGGCTGCCTCCTGCATGCCCCCCACTGGGGATGGAGCCCACAATCCAGGCATGTGCCCCTGACCGGGAATCGAACCTGCAGGAGGCAGCCGATCCATGATTCTCTCTCATCCTGGATGTTTCTGTCTCTCTCTCCCTCGCCCCTCCTCTCTGACATCGATAAAAATATAATTTTAAAAAATAAAATAGATAAATAAAAGCAGCTTGAGTAGGAAGCTGTGCACCCAACAAGTGGTGTGTTTTGTAAAAAAAAAAAAAAAAAGAAAGAAAGAAAGAAAACCAGGTCAGCGCCATTGCAGAGTTTCCGCGAGGAACCGAAACGGTGATGGGAGCAGAGAAAAATGCATGAGCGACACGGAAAGGAAAACCACGCAGAGACGTAACCGACACGGGTCTTAATGGGCACCCCCCCCCCCATGCTGTCATTGTCTGAAAAGATACAATGTGGCCAATTCGCATGGCGTTGTCTGGAAAGATACAATGTAGCCAGTTTGCATGGCATTGTCTGGAAAGATACAATGTAGCCAATTCGCATGGCGTTGTCTGGAAAGATACAATGTAGCCGATTCGCATGGCATTGTCTGGAAAGATACAATGTAGCAATTCGCATGGTGTTGTCTGGAAAGATACAATGTAGCCGATTCGCATGGCATTGTCTGGAAAGATACAATGTAGCCAATTCACATGGCGTTGTCTGGAAAGATACAATGTAGCCAATTCGCATGCATTGTCTGGAAAGATACAATGTAGCCAATTTGCATGTCACTTTCTGGAAAGATACAATGTAGCCAATTCGCATGGCGTTGTCTGGAAAGATACAATGTAGCCAATTTGCATGTCACTTTCTGGAAAGATACAATGTAGCCAATTCGCATGGCGTTGTCTGGAAAGATACAATGTAGCCAATTCGCATGGCGTTGTCTGGAAAGATACAATGTAGCCAATTTGCATGTCACTTTCTGGAAAGATACAATGTAGCCATTTGCATGGCGTTGTCTGGAAAGATACAATGTAGCCAGTTCGCGTGGCGTTGTCTGGAAAGATACAATGTAGCCAATTCGCATGGCGTTGTCTGGAAAGATACAATGTAGCCAGTTCGCGTGGCGTTGTCTGGGAAGATACAATGTAGCCAGTTCGCATGGCGTTGTCTGGGAAGATACAATGTAGCCAGTTCGCGTGGCGTTGTCTGGGAAGATACAATGTAGCCAGTTCGCATGGCGTTGTCTGGGAAGATACAATGTAGCCAATTCGCATGGCGTTGTCTGGGAAGATACAATGTAGCCAATTCGCATGGCGTTGTCTGGAAAGATACAATGTAGCCAATTCGCATGGCGTTGTCTGGGAAGATACAATGTAGCCAATTCGCATGGCGTTGTCTGGAAAGATACAATGTAGCCAATTCGCATGGCATTGTCTGGAAAGATACAATGTAGCCAGTTCGCCTGTCGTTGTCTGGAAAGATACAATGTAGCCAATTCGCATGGCGTTGTCTGGGAAGATACAATGTAGCCAATTCGCATGGCGTTGTCTGGGAAGATACAATGTAGCCAATTCGCATGGCGTTGTCTGGGAAGATACAATGTAGCAATTCACATCCCGCCACTGTTGACTGTAACCCTGAGTGAGGAGCGATATTTAGGCGTGGCCTCAGGTCTTTCCTTTCCCTCATTGTTGCCGTTGCTATTTTGTCTCCGTGGATGTGTGTTTTATAAATGAACGAAATGGAGAAGTAACCCGGGGGGTGGGGGGGGGAATGTTAGCAAAAACCAAGGCAGACGGCCAGCCGCTGGGACTGCGTTCAGGCGGTCGCTTAGCTCCCTGGGGCCGTTCCACCTCGTCCGTCCGGCCTGGGAAGGCGGACGACAAAAACTGTTCCTACGCGTAAGCCATCAGCAGGAGCGATTAAAACGCAGTTTACGTTATGGAATGCGTAATCGGCTTTGTGGAATGACTGTGTTCCATGAAGACTGTCTGAAGTGTGTCTTCATCACCGAATGCGGTGTCAAGAATTAATCACTACACTGGTTTAGGGAAAGGTTGCTTAAACTGTATAATCAATCATGATTTCAATAGGGCATTTCCATTTAGTCAATTGTGATTATAATTTCTAGTTAAACTAAATTATTGGCTTGTCTAGTAGTATATTCTGCTTCAAAATAAACCATTATGTTTGGGGAAAAAAAGCTGTTTTTTAAATCCTCACGCGAAGATCTGTTTTCCACTGATCTATTTTTTTTTTTTAATATGTTTTGATTGATTTCAGAGAGAGGAAGGGAGTGGGAGAGAGAGAGAAACATGCATGATGAGAGGGAATCATGGACCGGCTGCCTCCTGCATGCCCCCCGCTGGGGAATCGAGCCCACAACCCAGGCATGTGCCCTTGCCCGGGAATCGAACCCTGACCTCCTGGTTCCTAGGTCGATGCTCAACCCCTGAGCCACGCCGGCCGGGCGTGATCCCAAACCCCCCCGGGAGAGGTTTGCAAACCGTGGCATTCTGAGTCGATGACACCATGTAATTACCCGTCAGAGGAGAGCGGCGAGGGCCATTGGATCCACCTCCCCGCCGAAATCAAGACGCGCGGAACGCACTGACGACATGTCATTGTCTTCGAACACACGGGGGTCCCCAAGGAGAGGGGGGCAGAGTGTCCCCGGGGCACGGGACCCGGATGTACTGGCATTTCCACCCCCGGGTTCCTAGCAAACCTCTCCAATCCAGGGCGGAAGGTGGAGCGTCGACCTAGGAACCAGGAGGTCAGGGTTCGATTCCGGGTCAAGAGCACATGCCCGGGTTGCGGGCTCCATCCCCAGGAGGGGGCGTGCAGGAGGCAGCCGGTCCGTGATTCTCTCTCCTCATGGATGTTTCTCTCTCTCTCTCTCCCTCTCTCTCTCTTCCACTCTGAAATCAATAAAAATAAATCCATCTATATATATAAAAGCCTAATATGCAAATTGTCCCCTTGGAGAAAGGCCGACACCCAAGGAGACACGCACGCCGTCCAGAGGATCGGAAGGAAGGCCAGATATGACTCGGTTTCCTAACATGCGACGGAGGGACACGGAGCCCCCCCCCCCCCGGGGGGCCTCGCTGACATTCCTGCCCTGACCCGGAATCGAACCCTGACCTCCTGGTTCCTAGGTCGGCGCTCCACCCCTGAGCCACGCTGGCCGGGCTCAGAGTATTTTTTTTAAATATATTTTTATTGATTTCAGAGAGGAAGGGAGAGGGAGAGAGAGAGAGAGAAACATCCATGAGGAGAGAGAATCATGGATCGGCTGCCTCCTGCACGCCCCCTACTGGGGATGGAGCCTGCAACCTGGGCCTGTGCCCTTGACCGGGAATCGAACCCTGACCTCCTGGTTCATAGGTCAAGGCTCCACCACTGAGCCACACTGGCCGGGCTGAGAGTATTTTTTTTTAATATATTTTTATTGATGTCAGAGAGGAAGGGAGAGAGAGAGAGAGAGAGAGAGAAACATCAATGATGAGAGAGAATCATGGATTGATCGGCTGCCTCCTGCACGCCCCCTACTGGGGATGGAGCCTGCAACCCGGGCCTGTGCCCTGACCGGGAATCGAACCCTGACCTCCTGGTTCACAGGTCGAGGCTCCACCCCCGAGCCACGCTGGTCAGGCTGTACCGAAGGTTTTGGCAACGCATCCTGGGACACACCCCATAAACGCTTTGCTAACGTGAGAGCGAAATCTGCCACCTTGTTAGACCCATTGAGGCTGCAGAGTCCAGGGTTAGTCGAGCTGCGTTTCACGTGCATGAGGGGGTGGGGTGTGAGCAGGTGAAAGAACAGCTAGAAACACCCGATTTCCCCATTTTCGTGGCCCCGACTGCGTGAGGATTTCCGTCCCGCCGTTTCCCGGCGACGCGTGCCTCCTCCTGGCGCTGATGGATGGGATGTCCGTTGGGGAGTGCGGGACCATCCATCACACCCACACGGCTCCACGTGACCTTCACGTGACCTTCACGTGGGAGCGTGTCTTGACGAGCGGCCGCTGGGGGACACATGATGAATGGAAGGTGACAGGGGAGAGAGAGAGACGCCCCCGGGCCGGGGACAGGCCACGCCACGGACACCGTGTTCCCTGCAGAGCCCTGAGCGGACGGCGGCGTGCGGGAGGCCAGGGATGGGACACGGCCAAGCAGACCAGGAGGACCTGGCCGTCTGGCCTCCTTGCCCGCACGCGATCTGGGGCTGCAGGCTTCGACCAGACATCCCGCCTCCTCAGAGATGTTCTGGGGGACGAGGGTGTCAGGACTGATACACCCAATCCATGAAAGCAAAAAGCAAACCCAACCCCAGGCGACATTTACAGGAAAAAAGGCAGCATGAAGGATTCTACCATCGTCCGCTCGGGGGGGGGAAAAACACAGCGTTTCTATGTGACCACACACACAGACCACCCCCGCCCCACCCGCCCCCCGACGTGCCTTCTGAGTCGGCTGCAGACAGAGAGGCGGGCCCGGCCGGCGGGGCTCAGGGGTGGAGCGTCGACCTAGGAACCAGCAGGTCAGGGTTCGATGCCTGGTCAAGGGCACCTGCCTGGGTTGCAGGCTCGATCCCCAGTCGGGGGCGTGCGAGAGGCGGCCGGTCCATGATTCTCTCTCTCCTCATGGATGTCTCTCTCTCTCTCTCCCTCTCCCTTCCTCTCTGATTGGTGGGTATATTGGAGTTTATTCTTTCAAAGAATAATCTGACTATGTAATAAGAGTCATAGGTAGGTAGGTAGGTAGGTAGGTAGGTAGGTAGGTAGATAGATAGATAGATAGATAGATAGATAGATAGATATGTATACATATCTAAATACTAGAGGCCCAGATAGATAGATAGATAGATAGATAGATAGATAGATAGATAGATAGATAGATAGATAGATAGTAGATAGATAGATAGATAGATAGATAGATAGATAGATATGTATACATATCTAAATACTAGAGGCCCAGATAGATAGATAGATAGATAGATAGTAGATAGATAGATAGATAGATAGATAGATAGATAGATAGTAGATAGATAGATAGATAGATAGATAGATAGGTATGGTATTTAGATGGATGTATACATATCTAAATACTAGAGGCCCAGATAGATAAGATAGATAGATAGATAGATAGATAGATAGATAGATAGATAGATAGATATGTATACATATCTAAATACTAGAGGCCCAGATAGATAGATAGATAGATGATAGATAGATAGATAGATATGGTATTTAGATGGATGTATACATATCTAAATACTAGAGGCCCAGTGCACAAATCTGTGCATGGGTGGGGTCCCTCGGCCTGGCCGGCGATCGGGGCTGATCGGGGCCACAGGAGGTTGGCCGGGGAGAGGGCCTGCGGGAGGTTGGCTGTGGGGGCGCACTGACCACCAGGGGGCAGCTCCTGCATTGAGCGTCTGCCCCCCGGTGGCCAGTGCACGTCACAGCGACCGGTCATTCAGTCGCTTAAGCTTTTATGTATCTACGAGAGGCCCGGTGCACGAAATTCGTGCACAGGGGGGGAGGTGGGGGGGGAGGGTGTCCCTCAGCCTGGCCTGCACCCTCTCCAATCTGGGACCCCTCAGGGGATGTCCGACTGCCGGTTTAGGCCCAAAACCACAGGGATCGGGCCTAAACCGGCAGTCGGACATCCCTCTCGCAATCCAGGACCGCTGGCTCCTAACCGCTCACCTGCCTGCCTGATCGCCCCTAACTGGCCCCCCCGCCAGCCTGCTCTCACCCCCAACTGCCCCCCCCTGGCCTGCTCACCCCCAGCCCTCCCTGCCAGCCTGCTCACCCCCAACTGCCCCCCCCCGCCAGCCTTCTCACCCCCAACTGCCCCCCTTGCTGGCCTGATCGCCCCCAAGTACCTCCCCTGTTGGCCTGCTCACCCCCAAATGCCCCCCCTGCCAGCCTGATCACCCCCAAATGCCCCCCCGCCAGCCTGATTGCCCCCAACTTCCCCCCCTGCCGGTCTGCTCACCCCCAACTGCCCCCCTGGCCTGATCACCCCCAACTGCCCCCCACTGCCGGCCTGCACGCCCCCATCTGCCCTCCCCTGCCGGCCTGATCGCCCCTAACTGCCTCTGCCTCGGCCCCGCCACCATGGCTTTGTCTGGAAGGACGTCCGGAAGGTCTCCCGGTCTAATTAGCATATGACCCTTCCATTAGTATAGACATCTGCGTGGTGCTCAGATGGAGGTAAACGCATCTAAATGCCAACACTGAACTCGAGACAGCCCGGTCGAGAGAGAGATGTAAAGCAGAATGAGAGAGAAGCAGGCCAGGGGCGATCTGGCCCCCCCCCGGCACCCACGACCCCGTCTGTTTCACTCCCGGGGGTGGCAGGGACGCTCTTGGCATCCAGAGGCTGGGACCAGAGGCACTGCGACGCACCCCACAGGGCACATAAAAACACGTTAAATATATCACACAAGCCTGATCAGTGTGGCTCCGTTGAGTGTCGACCTAGGAACCAGGAGGTCACCGTTCGATTCCCGGTCAAGGGCACATGCCCGGGTTGCAGGCTCGATCGCCAGTAGGGGGGGGGGGGGGCGTGCGGGAGGCAGCCGGTCCAGGAATCTCTGGTGATGTTTCCATCTCTCCCTCTCCCTTCCTCTCTGAAATCCATCTACACGAATAAAAGAGAACTATGCAAATTGGCCATACATCCGTGACACCCATCAACCAATCAGGCGTGCGTATGCAAATCAACCCAACAAAGATGGCTGCTTGATTTGCATACGCAGGCGCAGAGCGGCCGGGCGGGGCAGGATGCCTGCGATGAGGGGGAGGGCGGGGGCTGGAGGGAGCTACAGGGGAAGGAAGTCCTATTTTTGCACGAACCTAGTGTATGTGTATTACACAAGGTCATGCCTCCCGAACAACAGGAAGATGAACGTGCAGACAGATCTGTGTTCCCGTGCAGCGCCCCCCTCTAACCACGCGTGTCCATGGTCCAGGGGGCGCTTGGCCCGTGAAACCATCCTGCCCGGCGTTCCTCCCTCCTTCCCCTGCAGCTGCGAGGACTTCGTCTCCTGATTCCGGACACAGAAATGCGGACGCCACCGCGGAGGGGGCATTCCCTACTCTCTCTCGGGTCCCGGCCCCGTGGGAAAAGGACTTCCCCGGCGTGAGGGCCCTCTCCGGAGTCATCAGCCCGTGAGACTGGCCTTTGAGATGACACGGCCGGCCAGAGTCCAAATGCAAAGAGAGGGGAGCGGGAGGGAGGGCCGGGGACGGGGCAGGGAGGGAGGGAGGGAGACGGGGGCGAGACACGGGGACAGAGGAGGCGTTTGTATTTGTGGGCGTGTGGGCCCGTCCCCCCAACGTCGGCGGAGGCCTACCCCTGCCTCAGGAGCGAGGAAGGACCGTCGGGGTTGACAGCTGAGACCGTGGAGGCCAAGTTCTCACTCTAAAAGGCCGAAGCAGCCCACAACGCGGCGGGGAGAGAATGGGACGCAGACAATGACGGTTTTAATGGGGGCATCGCCGCCCTTCCCGGCTGCTGGAGAAACTGAAAGGGATGGTGGTTGCCTCCGCGTTGTCAGGGCAACCGCCTCCGACTTCCTTCCCCCCCTTTTCCTGATGGCAGCCACTCCTCCTCCCCTCGGCATACACTTGGCCTTGTCCTCTCAGCTCAGCCCCGGAAGGCAGCCCCTCGCGGATGGCCGGACGCGGCCTGGGGCTCAGTCTCCGTGGGAGCCGTCCGTCCGTCCGTGCGTCCGTGGGGCAGACGCCGGAGCAGGAGTGGGTCGACCAGATGTCCGTCCGACTGGCGGTGGGCGGCTCCCCGCCGCACGGTGGGTCCCTCGTGCGCGGCGCACGGGACGCTGGTCGTGGGGCACAAGCGATACCCGGGTTTTTGGGTTTGCAGGTCTTGCTCCATCTTCTCTCCGGGCCGCAGTGTGACCCGCCGTATAGAAAGCGTGCAACAGCCCAGCCGGCCTGGCTCAGGGGTTGAGCGTCCACGTACGAACCAGGAGGTCATGGTTTGATTCCCAGTCCGGGGGACATGCCCCGGATGCAGGGGCTCAAACCCGAAGGGCCACGGGTTCGATTCCTAGTCAAGGGCATGTGCCTGGGTTGCAGGCTCGATCCCAAGCCTGGTTGGGGGGGGGGGTGGGAGGAGGAGGAGGAAATCAAGAAGGAGAGGGAGGAGGAGGATGAGGAGGAAGAGGAGGAGGAGAAGAAGGAGGAGGAGGACGAGGAGAAGGAAGAGGAGGTGAAGGAGGAAGGAGTAGGGGGCGTGCAGGAGGCCGACGGATGAGTCTCTCTCATCGTGGATGTTTCTATCTCCCTCCCCGTCTCCCTTCCTCCCTGAAATCAATACAACTATATTTTTTAAAACGTGCTGCTGCTTCCTGGGCCAGAGGCTCGCAGAGGCAGGAGGGGGTTGAGACCCGTGCTTCAGTCCAGGAAGGGCGGTCTCTCTCAATTGTAACACACTAGAGGCCCGGTGCATGAAGATTCGCGCAAGAATAGGCCTTTTTTCCCCAGGATTCGCTCCCAGCCGGAGCGCCTCTCCTGTAGCTCCCTCCACCCTCCACCCTCCTTCTCATAGCAGGCATCCTGCCCCACCACCCGGCCGCTCTGCGCCTGCATATGCAAATTAACCCGCCATCTTTGTTGGGTTAATTTGCATACTCACGACTGATTGGCTGGTGGGCCTCACCGATGCACGGTCAGTTTGCATATTTCTCTTTTATCAGTGTAGATTAGCCATGGGATTTAAAATGGTAGCAAGGTTCAATCGCTGGGTATGACAGGGAGAGAAACTTGCTTTTTAAGAAATTTTCCTATTGCAGCCCTAACCGGTGTGGCTCAGTGGATAGAGCATCAGCCTGCCAACTCAGGGGTCCCAGGTTCGATTCCGGTCCAGGGCATGTACCTTGGTTGCGGGCACATACCCAGGAGGGGCCGTGCAGGAGGCAGCTGATTGATGTTTCTAACTCTCTATCCCTCTCCCTTCCTGTCTGTAAAAAATCAATAGAATATATTTAAAAAATAAAAAATTTGTAAATAAAATTTTCCTATTGCAGCTTACCGTCAATATTATTCTGTGTTGGCTTCAGGTGTGCAGCCAAGTTGTTAGAAAATCGTGTACTCTGCAAAGTGGGGCCCCCACCGCCCCAAGACCCCCCTGCCCGGCCCCCACATCCCCTCACCCTGTGCACACCAATTCGGAAAGGGCACGTCCCTAGAGCAAAGACTGCGATCCCCAGATGTTGTGTGACTTATTTTATTTTTTAACTAGAGGCCCGGTGCACGAAGATTCGTGCAAGAATGGGCCTTCCTCCCCCTGGGTGCAGGCACCGCCTTCGCTCTGGCCCGGAGCCGCGTTCCCGCCTTCCCACGCTGCCCAGAGGCCCGGAGCGGCTGGGGCGGTGCGGAACGCCTGCATCATCGCCATGGTCGCTCGGCGCCTGGTCATGCAAATTAACCCGCCATCTTTGTTGGGTTCATTTGCATACTCACTCCTGATTGGCTGGTGGGTGTCGCGAAGGTATGGTCAATTTGCATCTTACTCTTTTATTCGTGTAGATGTGTTTTTATTGATTTCAGAGAGAGGAAGGGAGAGGGAGAGGGAAAGGGAGAGAGAGAAACACCAATGAGGAGAGAGAATCATGGACCGGCTGCCTCCTGCACGCCCCCTAGTGGGGATCGAGCCTGCAACCCATGCGTGTGCCCTTGACCGGGAACCGAACCCTGGCCGCCTGGTTCCTAGGTCGACACTCAACCATGGAGCCACACTGGCCAGCTGTGTGCCTTTTTTAGTGGTGACAATGTATGCGCCTTAGCTTTCCAAGAAAAAAAGGTGATAGGAAAAATTACATTTTTTCTAGGCCACTGTAACGGAATACTATTCCCCACGTGGGCGGCGTGGTAATCACTTGGAGGGCAAAACGCAGCCTATCAAATGACAAAAGCTGCGACAGGAAACAAACGGATAAGCAGGATGTGAGTTAAGAGCGGCCGTTAGCTTTTCTTTCCATCTCGGTGGGGTGTCCGTTCTCAGATCCGCCTGAGGGTCGAGGTTAGCACTTGTGGGATTAAGGATCCCCATTCCTCTCTCTGAGTGCAGCCTTGAGAACTGTCTAAACTCTCCTTTTCTCAGAATCACCCAACGTTTCCATCGCTCGGAGACGCCGGAAGAATCGTGACATGTAAACACACACTCACACGCATGCGCGGACATACACACACACACACACACACATACACTCCCAAACCCAAACACAAGGTTAGGAAACTGCCGGGGTTCCTTGTTCCAGCCTTACAAAGGGTTCAGGAATCTGGAGCAAGGCTGTGCGTAGATTCAATAAGAGTCCAGAGACGAAAGATAGTTTTGAAAGGCATTGGGGGTCAGAGGAGCTTCAGCTAAAGGAGCTAAAGACTACCCCTTGTCTCAGGACCCCTTGCTTTTTATTAACACAATCTGTCCTAAGGCAAGGCGGAGATAATACACGTCAAAGGGTAGGGTTTACAGAGGCATCGTCAGATTGGGGATTAGCATTCGGCTGTTCAGGTGTTTGGCC
This sequence comes from Eptesicus fuscus, assembly GCF_027574615.1. NCBI lineage: Eukaryota > Metazoa > Chordata > Mammalia > Chiroptera > Vespertilionidae > Eptesicus > Eptesicus fuscus. The sequence continues at coordinate 2,174,080 of NC_072473.1, forward strand.
AGCAGGAGGCGATCACATGCAGATTGAGATGCCCTGAGCTGTCTGGCAGCAAACTGTCATCCTATTCGGGTTTGGGGGAAGTGCCTCTCAGCCATTCCAACAGGTGATTACGTACGTGACTCGGCCCTTGGTGAGCCCCCAAGTTGCATCGACCTTTCGATGAAACTCTTGTAATGATGACATGCTGGAACTGGCTTCCGGCAGAAATGTACAAGCACGGGTATGCTTCTGTACCCCACACACACACGCCACAGTCAGCGGCCGCGGGAGCCAAGGAGGAGGTCAAGGTTCAAGGACTGCCGTTCCCCGAAGACACCCTCGTCCCCTCTGGCGTCCAGGAGGCCCGCCTTCCCGGTGATTCCTGCACGGGCCCACTCTGTGAGGCACACGGGAAGGTGGGGAGCCTGCACCCCGTCAGTTCGTGAAGGGGAGAAAGCGCTCGCCAGGAACTCGCGCCGCTGAGTTGACGGGACGGTACACATCTGAAGGGAGAGTCGTCCTAGCAGGTGCCGGTCCGTGGTGAGCGTGTCTGCCTATGGACCGAAGGGTCGCCGGTTCGATTCCTAGTCCAGGGCATGTACCTGGGTTGCAGGCTCCATCCCAAGCCCTGGTTGGGGTGTGTGGGGGAGGAGGAGGAGGAGGAGGAGGAGGAGGAGGAGGAAGAAGGAGGACGAGGTGGAGGAGGAGGAGGAGGAAGAGGAGGAGGAGGAGGAGGAAGGAGGACGAGGAGAGGGAGTTGATGATTTTGTGTGGCCCGAGAACGCTGTAATAAATATCGAACGGCCCTTGGCGGGGGGGGGGGGGGGGGGGGGCCCCGCCCTGCTGTAGGACGGGGTACAGTCTCTGCTCACGCTGGGGATTTTGTTTGAAGGGTCAGTGAGGGAAGCCCCACTGAGGGGTGGGAGCCCGGGGTGTGAGTCCTGCTGGTCTCTGCATGTGCCCGAGCGAGCCGGCTCTGCAGCAGCAGCCGCCTGACCCCAAGCACACACACGGGGACCCCATCAGGTGCCTCTGAGGGCAGGCGGCCGGGTGCGTTTCCCCCACGGAAGGGCATCTGCGTGTGATGTAGGGGGTGCAGCTCGGGGATGGGGGAGGGCAGGAGAGGAGGCGGGGAGCTGACAGGGGTGAGCCTCAGCCACAGCCCTGCCTGAGCCGGTCCCAAGCCATGGTCAGGGGCGTGGAGCTGACCGGCGAGCTGGCCGCCCTCTGCCCTCGGCAGCGACCCTGCCCCTGAGCGGCCCTCACCCAGGACGCCACGCATCCCGGGAGCAAAGCTCCATCCCGACGGAGAGGCGGCATCTGCAAGCCATCAGCGGCCACGTGGGGGCCAGGGCCAGAGGTCACCACATCTGGCTGCGGGGGACCCTGCCTGGACCTGTCTCCACCGTCTCAGCGAATCCAAGGGAACCCCACTTCCTCCTAAGACGACGGTGCAGAGAACGGGAACCTCAAGAATCCTCGTCACATCCCTTCACCCCGAAGACGTGGCGGCCGGACACGGGCCTGGGCTGGGGAGCCCTGTGGGGATATCTGATGGACGGCTGGGGAGCCCTATGGGGATATCTGATGGACGGCTGGGGAGCCCTGTGGGGATATCTGATGGACGGCTGGGGAGCCCGATGGGGATATATGATGGACGGCTGGGGAGCCCGATGGGGATATCTGATGGACGGCTGGGGAGCCCTGTGGGGATATCTGATGGACGGCTGGGGAGCCCTGTGGGGATATCTGATGGACGGCTGGGGAGCCCTGTGGGGATATCTGATGGACGGCTGGGGAGCCCTGTGGGGATATCTGATGGACGGCTGGGGAGCCCTGTGGGGATATCTGATGGACGGCTGGGGAGTCCTGTGGGGATATCTGATGGACGGCTGGGGAGCCCGATGGGGATATGTGATGGACGGCTGGGGAGCCCTGTGGGGATATCTGATGGACGGCTGGGGAGGCCTGTGGGGATATCTGATGGACGGCTGGGGAGCCCTCTGGGGATATCTGATGGACGGCTGGGGAGCCCTGTGGGGATATCTGATGGACGGCGGGGGAGCCCTGTGGGGATATCTGATGGACGGCTGGGGAGCCCTGTGGGGATATCGGATGGACGGCTGGGGAGCCCTGTGGGGATATATGATGGACGGCTGGGGAGCCCGTTGGGGATATCTGATGGACGGCTGGGGAGCCCTGTGGGGATATCTGATGGACGGCTGGGGAGCCCTGTGGGTTATCGGATGGACGGCTGGGGAGTCCTGTGGGGATATCTGATGGACGGCTGGGGAGCCCTGTGGGGTATTTGATGGACGGCTGGGGAGCCCTGTGGGGTATTTGATGGACGGCTGGGGAGCCCTGTGGGGATATCTGATGGACGGCTGGGGAGCCCTGTGGGGATATCTGATGGACGGCTGGGGAGCCCTATGGGGTATTTGATGGACGGCTGGGGAGCCCTGTGGGGTATTTGATGGACGGCTGGGGAGCCCTGTGGGGATATCTGATGGATGGCTGGGGAGACCTATGGGGATATCTGATGGACGGCTGGGGAGCCCTGTGGGGATATCGGATGGACGGCTGGGGAGCCCTGTGGGGTATTTGATGGACGGCTGGGGAGCCCGGTGGGGATATCTGATGGACGGCTGGGGAGCCCTGTGGGGATATCGGATGGACGGCTGGGGAGCCCTGTGGGGATATCTGATGGACGGCTGGGGAGCCCTGTGGGGATATCTGATGGACGGCTGGGGAGCCCTGTGGGGATATCTGATGGACGGCTGGGGAGCCCTGTGGGGATATCTGATGGACGGCTGGGGAGCCCGATGGAGATATCTGATGGACGGCTGGGGAGCCCTGTGGGGATATCTGATGGATGGCTGGGGAGCCCTGTGGGGATATCTGATGGACGGCTGGGGAGCCCAATGGGGATATCTGATGGACGGCTGGGGAGCCCAATGGGGATATCTGATGGACGGCTGGGGTGCCCTGTGGGGATATCTGATGGACGGCTGGGGAGCCCTGTGGGGATATCTGATGGACGGCTGGGGAGCCCTATGGGGATATCTGATGGACGGCTGGGGAGCCGTGTGGGGATATCTGATGGACGGCCGGGGAGCCCTGTGGGGATATCTGATGGACGGCTGGGGAGCCCTGTGGGGATATCTGATGGACGGCTGGGGAGTCCTATGGGAATATCTGATGGACGGCTGGGGAGTCCTATGGGGATATCTGATGGATGGCTGGGGAGCCCTGTGGGGATATCTGATGGACGGCTGGGGAGCCCTGTGGGGATATCTGATGGACGGCTGGGGAGCCCTATGGGGATATCTGATGGACGGCTGGGGAGCCCGATGGGGATATCTGATGGACGGCTGGGGAGCCCTGTGGGGATATCTGATGGACGGCTGGGGAGTCCTATGGGGATATCTGATGGACGGCTGGGGAGACCTATGGGGATATCTGATGGACGGCTGGGGAGACCTATGGGGATATCTGATGGACGGCCGGGGAGCCCTATGGGGATATCTGATGGACGGCTGGGGAGCCCTATGGGGATATCTGATGGACGGCTGGGGAGCCCTGTGGGGATATCTGATGGACGGCTGGGGAGCCCTGTGGGGATATCTGATGGACGGCTGGGGAGCCCTATGGGGATATCTGATGGACGGCTGGGGAGCCCTATGGGGATATCTGATGGACGGCTGGGGAGCCCTGTGGGGATATCTGATGGACGGCTATGGAGCCCTGTGTGGATATCTGATGGACGGCTGGGGAGCCCTGTGGGGATATCTGATGGACGGCTGGGGAGCCCTGTGGGGATATCTGATGGACGGCTGGGGAGCCCTGTGGGGATATCTGATGGACGGCTGGGGAGCCCTGTGGGGATATCTGATGGACGGCCGGGGAGCCCTGTGGGGATATCTGATGGACGGCTGGGGAGCCGTATGGGGATATGTGATGGACGGCTGGGGAGCCCTATGGGGATATCTGATGGACGGCTGGGGAGCCCTGTGGGGATATCTGATGGACGGCTGGGGAGCCCTGTGGGGATATCGGATGGACGGCTGGGGAGCCCTATGGGGATATCTGATGGACGGGTGGGGAGCCCTATGGGGATATCTGATGGACGGCTGGGGAGCCCTGTGAGGATATGTGATGGACGGCTGGGGAGCCCGGTGGGTATATATGATGGACGGCTGGGGAGCCCGATGGGGATATCTGATGGACGGCTGGGGAGCCCGATGGGGATATCTGATGGACGGCTGGGGAGCCCTGTGGGGATATCGGATGGACGGCTGGGGGGCCCTGTGGGGATATGTGATGGACGGCTGGGAAGACCTATGGGGATATGTGATGGACGGCTGGGGAGCCCGATGGGGATATCTGATGGACGGCTGGGGAGCCCTGTGGGGATATCGGATGGACGGCTGTGGGGGGCCCTGTGGGGATATATGATGGACGGCTGGGGAGCCGTGTGGGGATATCGGATGGACGGCTGGGGAGCCCTATGGGGATATCTGATGGACGGGTGGGGAGCCCTATGGGGATATCTGATGGACGGCTGGGGAGCCCTGTGGGGGTATCTGATGGACAGGTGGGGAGCCCTGTGGGGATATCTGATGGACAGGTGGGGAGCCCTGTGGGGATATCTGATGGACGGCTGGGGAGCCCTGTGGGGATATCGGATGGACGGCTGGGGAGCCCTATGGGGATATCTGATGGACGGGTGGGGAGCCCTATGGGGATATCTGATGGACGGCTGGGGAGCCCTGTGAGGATATGTGATGGACGGCTGGGGAGCCCGGTGGGTATATATGATGGACGGCTGGGGAGCCCGATGGGGATATCTGATGGACGGCTGGGGAGCCCGATGGGGATATCTGATGGACGGCTGGGGAGCCCTGTGGGGATATCGGATGGACGGCTGGGGGGCCCTGTGGGGATATGTGATGGACGGCTGGGAAGACCTATGGGGATATGTGATGGACGGCTGGGGAGCCCGATGGGGATATCTGATGGACGGCTGGGGAGCCCTGTGGGGATATCGGATGGACGGCTGGGGGGCCCTGTGGGGATATATGATGGACGGCTGGGGAGCCGTGTGGGGATATCGGATGGACGGCTGGGGAGCCCTATGGGGATATCTGATGGACGGGTGGGGAGCCCTATGGGGATATCTGATGGACGGCTGGGGAGCCCTGTGGGGGTATCTGATGGACAGGTGGGGAGCCCTGTGGGGATATCTGATGGACAGGTGGGGAGCCCTGTGGGGATATCTGATGGACGGCTGGGGAGCCCGATGGGGATATCTGATGGACGGCTGGGAAGACCTATGGGGATATGTGATGGACGGCTGGGGAGTCTGATGGGGATATCTGATGGACGGCTGGGGAGCCCTGTGGGGATATCAGATGGACGGCTGGGGAGCCCTATGGACATATCTGATGGACGGCTGGGGAGCCCTGTGGGGGTATTTGATGGACGGCTGGGGAGCCCTGTGGGGATATTTGATGGACGGCTGGGGAGCCCTATGGGGATATTTGATGGACGGCTGGGGACAGTAAGATCGACTTTAAATCAGGTTTAAGGAGAAGCACTGTGTTAAAAACACAGAAACTGGCCGTGAGTGGCGTCGTGTGTAGTTTGGGTCAAATTCGGGAGTTTTTACTAACACGAACAGGAACACGTCCAGTTATGCCGAGGCCCCAGGCACGAATGCAAAGTGCACACACACCCGACGCCCCTCCCCCGGGGCTCCCCAAACACCTGGCCGGCCGCAGACACCCTCCCAGGCGAGGCCACGTCCTGGCTGAGCGCACTCCGCACAAACCGCTCCTGCAGACTGAGCCTGGCTCAGCTGGGCCTCCCCCCCTATCCTCCCCCCCAAAGGGCCTCCATATCTTAATTGTTTGTTTTCTTTTCCTGGGAGGAGCTAATCACCAGCTTAGCTGCCTTTTGCCAAAACAAACAGCTCCCAGTTCCTGCTGGGAGCTGCCTCCCTCTCTACCCTGAGACCTAGCCATCCCGGGAAGTAACTTTCTGGGGCCCTGGGGCAGCCCGCAGGGTCCCACCCGCCTCTCCCCCGGCTCGGCTCTCCGTCCGGTAGAGAAACTGTGCAATCTCCCTCCCACGGGTGGCCAGGTTATTAGGACCACGCCATCCACACTTCGTGGGGCCACCTTTTGCCTTCCGTACCGCGGCGATTCTTCTTGGCGTCGACTCCACGAGATGCTGAAAGGTGATGCGAGGGATCCGACGCCGTGCCTGATGGATGGCCCGGTCCGGTTCCGTGAGGTCGGATGGTGGTGGAACCAGCTGCCTGATGGCTCTTGGAACTCCGTCCCACAGATGCTCAACCGGATGGAGATCTGGTGATGGTGGGGCCACCTAAGCAAGGCAAAGTCTCCCTCATGTTCCTGAAACCACTCCTGCACAATACGAGCGCCGTGGCATGGCGCATTGTCTTGTTGGGAGCAGCCATCTCCACTGGGACACGCCATCCACATGATGGGATGAACTTGATCAGCAAGGACACTTGGGTATGTGGTGCTATTCAGACGTTGTTCCACGCGAATTAAAGGGCCCAGATCACGCCAGGAAAACGCGCCCCAAACCGTAACGCGGCCCCCCACCCCAGCTTGAGGGGTTGCACTCATGCATGCGGGGTGCATGCTTTTGTACTGCTTCCACGAAATTCTCCCTCTGCCATCTGCATGAGGCAACTGGACACGCGATTCATCGGACCACGTGACTTTTTTTCCAACGCTCGACTGTCCGATCCTCGTGTTCCTGTGTGAACTGGAGACGTTGTGTCTTGGTGACTGCGGGCAGCAGAGGTGTTCCAACAGGCCTTCGGCTTCCGTATCCCGTACGAGGCAGCGTACGGCTAATGTACCTACAAACGTCGGGTGGCCATAATGACCTGGCCACTCAGAGTATGTCCCCCTTTTCCCCCATGGACCCCTTCCAGCCGGCCCCCGCCCCGCACCCCAGGCCTTCACCCGCCCCCCGCTGTCTGTGTCCATGGGTCATGCATCTATCTATACACACAGGGTCTCTGCTTGATCCCTTCCCACCCACCCACCTCCCCGCCTTCCGGATGCTTCTGTGTCGCTCCGTCTGTTTTTGTTCATCCGTTGATGTTGCTCATTAGATTCCACGTACGCGTGAGATCCTGGGATACTTGTCTTTCTCCGACCGGCTTATTTCTCTCAGCATGATGCTCTCCAGGTCCCTCCCTGCTGTTGCGAATGGTGAGAGATCTTTCCTTTTTCGTGGGTGCGTAGTATTCCACGGTGTCGATGGACCACGGCGTTTTGGCCACGGGAGGCAGGCAAAGCTATGGAGCGTCCTTTGAGGAATCAGAGGCCAGGAAGGAGCGAACGGCAGGCATGCCCCTATCCACAGGTCCGAGGCTCAGCTGACCGCGGCCACCACCACCCGTGGTCTCCACGGCACCTCCCTCCCGCCCCCCGCAGCCTGCACAGGACAGGGAGTCTCTCTCCAGCGGAAGGAGAGCCACCTGAACGGGGATGGGCTGTCTTCAGCACGATCTCCCCCTTTCCCCTCTCCTTTGATCTTCCAGGGCCGTGGTCGGCAAACCGCGGCTCGCGAGCCACAGGCGGCTCTCTGGCCCCTTGAGTGTGGCTCTTCCACAAAATACCACGGCCTGGGCGAGTCTGTGTTGAAGACGTGGTGTTAGAAGAAGTTGAAGTTTAAAAATGTGGCTCTCCAAAGAGATTTCAATCGTTGTGCTGTTGATATCTGGCTCTGTTGACTCATGAGTTTGCCGACCACTGGTCTAGCTAGTTTAGGAAAGAGCATAGAGCCGGTTGGTGCCACATGAGCCAGGTCAAGTCACGTGATCCCATGTCAGTGCCACGTGAGCCCACGTGAGCATCATGGGCTGGCACACGACGGGCAGCCTCAGGCAGAACCCCCATGCCAGTGGGCTGACCCTGTCCCCGAACTCTGCACCCCAGATGTACAACACCCACCATGCCAGGGCCGTGGGCATCCCCCAGGGCCATGGCCGTGCTCCGAAGGGCACTGCGCCCGGGGCTCCGGCTCCCTCACCCCCAGGTTGAGGCTCCCAGTGGCTTCCCCTCTCAGTCTGGTGTGTGAAGCCCGGTGGATGCGGGAGCCTCGGATCCCACGATGCCCACTCGCCTGCCCAGGCAGGGTTCCCGGCTCCCCGCTCCTCGGCACCCCGGCACCCCAGTCCTCGCCCCACCTCTCCCTGCTCACGCCTCGCCCAAATCTCTGCCGCCTTCTGCCGCCCGCAGGGACCTGGGCGCGGGTGCACGGAGGGCCCGGGAGGAGAACGCCGCCCTGCAGGTTCCCAGAATGTAGCGGGGGGCTGTCCTCACCCCCCCACACACACCCCCGCCCGCTGCTAGCACCCAGCTGTGCTTGGCGGGTGGCCCGTCGGCGTGCAAGAGTCCACGGGAACTGGCCTGTCGCCCATCGTGCCCGCAGCCAGCCGCACCCAGGGAGGGGCTGCCGGGCCCCTGGGCGCCTGAAGCTCTGGGTGGAGAAGCAGGGGGGCAGGGCCTGGTGTGAGAAATGGGGGGTCAGGCCCTGATGGGGTCCTGAGGCTGTGTAAGAGAATGCCATGCTTGGCCAGCAGCAGGCGGGTGAGGGCGCGGGGCAAGAGTCGTGCCTGAGCACAGCCTACGTGGCTCCGTGGTTGAGCGTCCACCTAGGAACCAGGAGGTCAGGGTTCGATTCCCGGTCAGGGCACACGCCCGGGTTTGCAGGCTCCATCCCCAGGAGGGGGCGTGCAGGAGACAGCCGGTCCATGATTCTGTCTCATCATAGATGCTTCTATCTCCTTCTCCCTTCCTCTCTGCAATCTATAAAACTGTTTTGTTTTGTTTTTTAAATATTTTTTATTGATTTTTTACAGAGAGGAAGGGAGAGGGAGAGAGTTAGAAACATCGATGAGAGAGAAACATCGACCAGCTGCCTCCTGCACGCCCCCAACTGGGGATGTGCCCGCCACCAAGGTCCATGCCCTTGACCGGAATCGAACCTGGGACCCTTCGGTCCGCAGGCCGATGCTCTATCCACTGAGCCACACCGGCCAGGTTTTGTTTTTTTAAAGGGGAAGCAGCAAAGCTTGAGGATGTGTGAGCAGCGTGTGTGGAGCCGTCTCCCCGGGGGGTGGGTCAGCGGGCCGGGTCGCAGGTGCGGGGACCTCCCAGCGCGGTCCTTTGCGGGTTCGGAGCCCCGCCCGCCGGGCTGGGCTGGGCTCGGCTCATTAAAACGGGATCAGGACTCCCCGGGGCGAGGGGCGCGCTGCCCTGGTTCCACCGGCTCCTCCGGGGAGAACAGAACAAACGCGCCAGGGGGTGAAGGACCGCCTCCTCCAGGCAGTCCTCCCGGAATGCCCCCCCGCGGGAGAGGGGGCCCTGGGTCTTCCCTCCCCGGCATCCAGGGGGGGGCGGGGGAAGGGGGGCCGCGGGGCTGCCCAGGTCTCGGAAACCGTTACATGTTGCGGTTCTTGGAGAAGGAACAGACCCGCACCCTCACGCACACTTGGCGCGCTGGCTGGCTGGGTCTCCTAAAACCCTCCGATCGCCTCCCCTCCCGGCTTCACTCCCAGGCCCCTGGGGAGCCCCCTTCTCCACCCCCCCCCCCATCCAGTGGATTTTCTTCTTCTTTTTATTTTTTATTTTATTGTTGATTTTTTAGAGAGAGAGTGGGAGGGAGGGGGAAAGACAGAGAAAGACACATTGATGGATGGCCTCCCGCAGGCACCCCCCCGACCAGGGCTTGGGGATCGGGCTGCCACCCAGGGGCACGTGCCCTTGGCCGGAATCGAACCCGGGACCCTTCAGTCCCAAGGCCGATGCTCTATCCACTGAGCCACACCGGCTGGGGCCAGCCTGTTTCTTTAAGGGCAGAGGCTCATCTGAAACCCCCAAGGAGGGTCCCCCCCCCCCAGCCCGTCTCCTGGCCTCCGCGGGGTTCCCTGGGGCGAGGAGCTGGGTCCGCAACAGGTGGGAAGGGCGGGGCGGGGCGAGGCCAGCGATGGGCGCTGGAGAGAAGGGTTTGGGGGGGGGGGGGGGGGAAGGCAGCTGCGCGATGCGCCCCCGCCCAGCCCCTAGCGGCCGCCGTGCGCCCCCGCACCCTGCACCCGGGTCCCCACGGAGGTCCCGCCGCTGTGCCAAGCGTGCTTCCCCCGAACCTGCCCCCCACACGCACACACACTCCCACGCGCGCCCCACCCTCGGGGATGGGCTGATCATGATGGACCCCCGGGTCTTCTGGGGGCACCCCAACACCGCCCCTCTCCGGCCCCGCGTCCCCTCCAGCGCTTCCCTGTTCATGGACAAGACCGCCAAGCGCGGGGGCTCCGAGCTGGGGCGCGCACACCTCCGCGCCCGGCCCCACGCGCGCTCCGGACACCCGAGGCGGCCGGGGCGCCCTCCCCGAGGCTCCAAGGCTGGGCCGCCGGCTGGGGCCCGCCGAGTGCGACGGCTTCGGGCTTCGGGCTTCGGGCTTCGGGGCGCGCCGGCACCTGCGGGGCCGGGCACGTCGCGCGGGTCCCGGGCGCGCCTCCCGCCTCCCGCCTCCCGCCTCCCGCCTCGCTCGCTGCGCCCACGGCGCCGAGGCCCCCGGAGCACCCGGCCCCGCCTCGCACCCGCGCCGGGTCCGCGCGCCGCAGTCCCGGGAACCTACCGGCCCTACACACCCACCATCGGAATCTGCGAGGCTGCGCTCCCGCCGCCCAGGCAGCGCCCGTGGCGGGGCGCCGGGGGGGGTGGGGGGGTGGGGGAGGCAGGGAGCTGGGGAGGCGGGCGGCAGCCTCGCTTCCCTCCTCGGCGGCGGGAGGCGGCTGGAGAGCGGGTCCGAGCCCCCGGGCTGCAAGTCCACGCGGTGGGACCGCGGAGCTGCCGGCCGCGCCGGCGAGAAGTTGGGCGCCGAGGCCGAGGCGCGCGACCCCTCCGTGCGCCCCCCCCCCGGTGCGCCCCCTCCGGTGCGCCCCACCCGTGCGCCCCCCCGGTGCGCTCCCCCGTGCGCCCCCCCGTGCGCCCCCCCGTGCGCCCTCCCCCGTGCGTCCCCCCCCTGTGCGCCCCCACCCATGCGCCCCCGCGCGCCCGCGGCTGCGGAGGGAGGCCCGGCGCGACCCCGTACCTGGAAGAGCTGGAAGAAGGCGGAGAGGCGCGTGAGCTGCAGGCTGAGGCACCGGGAGGCGCAGCGGGCGCGCGGAACGCTGCCGGCCGCCAGCGACTCGTCCAGCCGCCGCGCCGCCGCCCCCGGGCCGGCCGCCAGGCTGCGCCCGCAGGCCGCCAGCCAGAGGCAGAGGGTCAGCGCCGCGCCGGGCGCCCGGGGCACCATGGCTGCGGTGGGGCGCGGGGCCGAGGCTCCCAGCTCCGCCGGGGACGGGCTGCGGTGCGCACCGCCCGGGACCGCGCGGCGCAGCGACTCGGCTGCAAAGTTCAATCATTCAACTCCAGCCCCGGCGCTCCCCGCCGGCCGGGCCCCGCCCCGCGCGGCCTCGGGGGCGGGGAGGAGGTGACAGGCGCCGCGCCATTGGCTGGGAGGGGCGTGAGTGGCAGGGGGGCCGGGGTGGGCGGGTCTGAGGGCCGCTGGCCTCGGCGCGCCCAGGGAGGGCGATGGTGACGGGTCCCCCCCCTCCCCCCCCCCGGCGCGCACTCGCCTCCGGGGGGCTCGGCCTCCCACGCAGGCTGCCCAGCCCGCCGCGCCCGCTCCGTCCTGCCGCGCCAGCCAGGTCAGCGTCAGGTGGGGACACGCCGGGGCCTGGGCAGGAGCTGCGGCCTTGGGAAGGGGGTTCATGCCCCCCCCCACCCTGCGTCCATCCTTTGCGCGTCTGGCTTCCCTTTCCAGGGAGTGGGCACGGGCTGGGCCAGCGCTGGAAAGGGTCCAGGTGCCCACGTGTGAGGTTTTCTTTCTTCCTCCCTCCCTCCCTCCCTCCCTCCCTCCCCCACCCTTTCTTCTCTCCTCCCTTCATTCCTCCCTCCTGCGTCCTTCTCCCCCCCCCCCCCGCCACCCCCAGCCAGGTGTGGTTTCTGGGAGCAATGCAGCCCACGGGAGCGAGCTATTCCCACCAGGAACCTGCCCAAACCCCCTCTTCCCCTGGCACCTGCCCGCGCCCCTCCATTCTGCCTTTTAGCAGAGAAACGGCCATGTTCCCCCTGCCAGACAGGCCGTGCCGGAGACGGGCCACGGGCATGTATCACACGCCCCCTGGGGCGCCGTCTCCCCTCCACCCAGCTCCGGGCTCCACGGGCAGTGGCCCTGCTGAGCCCTGGCAGCCAGGCCGGGAGCAGGCGCAGGCCCACGGGAGCAGGCAGGGACCTGGGCCTGGGTGTTTAGGCAGCACATGGAGCCAACAAGACGGATGCCCCCCACACACACACCCCATGTTCCATGTGGAACAACTGACCCAAGTCTCCCCATTCCCAGCCAGAGGGATTCCAGGTTCCAAGCTCAGGGCCTCTGTGGGCACCTGGCGGGCACCCAGCCTCACGGGGACACACCTCCCCGGGCCTCTGTGAGCTCCCCGCAGACACCCAGCCTCACGGGAGACACACACACACACACACACACACACACACACCCGGGTCTCCGTGGGCACAGCCAGGACCCCGGGCACCCAGCCTGCTCACGGACACAGCCCCGAGCTCAGGCCTCTTTGCGCATCTGTGGGGGTTGTTTGCAATGTACAAGGTGCACCTCTTTCCCCGTTCTGCCCCCCGCACTGTGGACCGGAGGCCCTCCCGCTGAGTGACAGGACGCCGCCTGCAGCTACGGCGTTACGCCGAGTCTGCTGCCCGGACATCAGCTCACCTGTCCGCCTTCACGTGGTCCAGGCAGCGCGGCCCGTGGAGGGGACGGCTCCGTGTGCTTCTCCGTGAACTTCTGAAACTGGAGCTGTTCTGTCCACCCGGGTCCCCAGGCACGAGCCCGTCTTAGAAGGGGCCGCGTGTAGTTCTCCGCTCCTCGGCCACCGCCTCGACCTTAATTTCTACGAAGGCCCGAGGGATGTGACGACTCAGTTAGCAGGACAAGGTCCCGCCCGCTGCAGCCGGGAACGTGAGGATGTCGGTGTGAGCTCACCTGAGCTCAAGTTTGTTTAGAAAGGTGCTCAGGCCCGGCCGCACGGCTCAGTGCTTGAGCGTCGACCTAGGAACCAGGAGGTCATGGTTCGATTCCCATCAGGGCACAGGCCCGGGTTGCGGGCTCCCTCCCCCAGTGGGGGGGCGTGCAGGAGGCAGCCGGTCCGTGATTCTCTCTCATCGTGGATGTTTCTGTCTCTCTCCCTCCCTCTCCCTTCCTCTCTGACATCAATAAAAATGTAACTATTAAGAAAGAAAAAAAAAAACGATGCTCAGAATTGCAAACAGCAATCTTTCAGACGTACCCTCGGCGTACTTACTATCCTATATAATAAAAGGCTAATATGCAAATCAACCAAACAGTGGAATCATCAGTGAAATGACCGGTCGCTAGGACGCACACTGACCCCCAGGGGGCAGACATTTTATGCAGGAGCTGCCCCCAGGCCAGCCAAGGCAGGTGCCGGTGGCGGCCCCTGATTGCCCCGCTGGTCACCCCACAGATCAGGCCTGATCGCCAGCCAGGCCTAGGGACCGTAGCCATGCATGAATTTCACGCGCCGGGCCTCTAGTCCCATATAATAAAAGGCTAACATGCAAGACCGGTTGCTATGACGTGCACTGACCACCAGGGGGCGGGCGCTCAGCCAGAAGTCGGGCTCATGGCTGGCGAGCACAGCATACAGCATGTCCAGTCGGACACCCCCTGAGGGCTCCCGTACTGCGAGAGGGCGCAGGCCAGGCTGAGGGTCCCCCGCCCCCCACCACCACCCCGAGTGCACAGATTTCGTGCACCGGGTCTCCAGTTGACTAACAGCCAAGACCCCCGCCACGGTGACCCCACGTGGGCAGGGTGCAAAGCCCCGTGTTCACGCCGGGGGGCCCTGCGGCCTGAACGCAGGGACGGGGTCCTGTCATCGCTCTCCGGGTCCTCCCAGGGCGTGTGTTTGCACAGGCACGGGAAGCAGACGCCCTCCCGCCCGGTGCCGGGGGAGGGGGGCGGGGGAGAGGGTGCGTGCCTGCCGCTGCGCTCGGCGCCTTTGATTTAGGGCGCTGCTTGTCGCATCCTGCCATGTGTGTTCTGGGGAGCGGACTCGTAAAGACGTTCAAAAACAGTCCGTCTGTGTTCAAAGGGATCCCTGTATATATATATTTTTTTTATTTTTTTTTAAAGCAATGTGTGTGCTACTTACACGGCCTCACCGCATATTCACTCCCATGCATGAGTACGTTTTATAATCGAACACACACACACACACGCACACACACACACACGCACACACACACACGCACGCGCACACACAGCCTCTGTGCCGAACAGAAAGTCCGCAGGCGTCAAAAGGGATCCCTGCCGTTGTATCGCCCTCCTCCGACAGAATCATCGCCACCATCACTAGGATCACGCCGGCCCTTTTCAAGGGTTGGTTTGCTTGTTAGCTTTTCAGAATATATTTTTATTGATGTCAGAGAGGAAGGGAGAAGGAGGTGGAAACATCCATGAGGAGAGAGAATCATGCATCGGCCGCCTCCTGCACGCCCCACCCTGGGGATGGAGCCCGCAACCCGGGCCTGCGCCCTTGACCGGGGATCGAACCGTGACCTCCTGGTTCCTAGGGCGACGCTCAGCCACGGAGCCACGCCGGCCGGGCCAGAGTTGCGTGGTTTGTAATGTGATTGCCACTTCACAAATGGAAGATGGAGCTTTTTGCATAGGAGCACTGAATAGACACACTATATATATATATTATATTTTTTTTTTTTTAGGAAAAAACAACAGCCACATCCGTTTTCAATCATCTGCTGCCTTTTATTCTCCGGCAGCGTGTATCGTCTGCTTGGGGCTGACGTCGGCATATGGCGCGCCCTTCACGCTGTAGCGCGATTATAAAAACGCAGGTGCAGCGTCTGCAGCTCTGAGAGAGTTATTTTTACGAGTCTCTTGGATGTGCGTGAGATTTTACAAAGGAGTGTTGAATATACGTTCGCTATGACATTTGCGCACTGAAAATATCTTCAGGAAATTTTAAAATTCATTTTTTCCCCAAAAAATATACACGGAATCGTCAAGCGACACCGTTTCAAGCGATTTCTTTTCAAGGTCGTGACCCCCAGTCCCTCCCCCTCCCCGCCCCCAAGGTCACCTTCAATCCGTCCGTTGGTGTTCCACGAGTTCCGAGAGCCGGTTCCACATTGGTCATCGCCAAGGTTTCGCTCTGTCACTGCCATCGTTACTAGGATCAGAGGGATGGCGGCCCTGCCCGGTCTGGCTCAGAGGACAGAGCGTCGGCCTGCGGACCGAAGGGACCCGGGTTCGACTCCGGTCAAGGGCGCGTACCTCGGTGGCAGGCTGCTCCCCGGCCCGGGCCCTGGTCGGGGCGCGTGCAGGAGGCCACCGGTCGATGGCGTGTCTCTCACATCGATGTTTCTCTCTGTCTCTCCCTCTCTCTTCCACTCTCCCTAAAAATCAGTGGAAAAATATCCTCGGGTGAGGATTAACAACAATCCTATATAATATGAGCCTACGTGGCGTCGCGAGCGACGTCATCACAAGATGGCCGGCAGGGGAGGGCAGTTGGGGGCGACCAGGACTGCAGGGGAGGGCAGTTAGGGGCAGGGGAGGGCAGTCGGGGGCGATCAGGCCAGCAGGAGAGCAGTTAGGGGGCGATCAGGCTGGCAGGCAGAAGCGGTTAGGAGCCAGCAGTCCTGGATTGTGAGAGGGTGCAGGCCGGGCTGAGGGACACCCCGCCCCCTGTGCACGAATTTTGTGCACCGGGCCTGCAGTAAAATGATAAAGGATGTTCGATGCCAGTAAAAGGGAGCACTTAGTCCCAGGGACGAGGCGACGGACTTTGCCTGAACTCCAGTGCTGGGCAAACCACCCGCATCAGGAGCCGGGGTCCTCACGTCCGGGTGCTCATGTAAGCTGTCGGTTTTGAAAAACATCCAAGGGACCATTAAAAAAATCTTACTTGATGGCCAAACGGCAAGAGACTATTTAAACCACACCGAGTGGCCAGATGACGATGATCTCTGAACGCACAATCATCTGGCCGCTCCGTGTCTATCCTATAGAATAAAAGGCGAATATGCAAATGGTCCCCTCGACCAGGAGTTCGACCAGCAGGCAGGCTGGCCAACCGCCCATGTCCCCTCCCCCTGGCCAGGCTGGCCGGACCCCACCCATGCACGAATTCATGCACTGGGCCTCTATATACACACTGAGTGGGCAGGTTATTTTGTGTTCAGAGATCATCATAATCTGGTATGTAATAAGTAACTTGTGTGTTTCTAGTTCTTTAACACGGCCCAAGCATATGTTTGGAGAAGCATAAGCAAATTGAATTTTAATTGTATCATTTTAATCAAATCGTACACGATATAACGTTAAAAACCTTATTTTTCACCCGGCCAGTGTGGCTCAGTGGTTGAGCATCAACCTAGGAACCCAGAGGTCACGGTTCGATTCCCGGTCAAGGGCACGTGCCCGGGTTTTGGGCTCGATCCCCAGTAGGGGGCGTGCAGGAGGCACCTGATCCGTGATTCTCTCTCCTCATGGGTGTTTCTCTCTCTCTCTCTCCCTCTCCCTTCCTCTCTGAAACCAATAACAAATTTTTTTTTTTTTTACTTAAAAAAACAAACAGCTTACTTTTCACTGGCGAGTGGCCTGCTTTTCACGTGAGATGAGTGAGTTTTTCCGGTAAGAACGTGTATTTACTTTTGTGTAAAACGAAGCCGGCCAAGGTGTTTTGGAAAGCAGGCGGGATGAAAGAATCCTGCTTTTGTTCTGATTTTTCATTCTGAAACATGAAAAGCTGCAGGTGCCCCTCGGAGATGTTCGAACCCGGCTCTGTTAAAAGGTGGGGCTGTCTTTGATGTTTTCCAGCCGCCGGCGTTTGCACTGAGCCCCGTAAAAACCCCCGACTTGGAGCGAAGCCTTGAAATGAAAATAAAAGGCAGCGTTTGATGGGAAACAGCGCCACATGCTGGCCGTCCGGGTGAAGTGCATAAAAGACTGAATTCTCCCTCTGTGATCCCCTGTTTTGGGGGCTCAGAGGGAGATGGCCATGCAGAAGTCTCCGGGCGCCTTCCCTGGGTGACTCTGAGCCTGCAGGTGCATGTCCATCTGCACGGCCCTTTGCATGTAGGGAATGGTCCCCGATTCCAGCACCCGCTGTTCACCGGGTGCCGGGCCGGGGTTCTTGTTCTGGCCTTCAAGAGGGTTCGGCAATCTGGAGAAAGGCGGTGTGTAACTTACGTAACGGTCCAGAGACAAAAGATAATTTCGAGAGGCCTATTGGGGGGGGGGGCGGGGAGGGGGGGGGGTCAGAGGAACCTGGCTGAAGAAACCAAGTTCTCCTTGTCTCGGGACCCCTTGCTTTTTATTGACACAGCTAGAGGCCCGGTGCACGAAATTCGTGCACAGAGGGCGGGGGGTGGTCCCCTCAGCCCCGATTGCACCCTCTCCAATCCAGGACCCCTTGGGGGATGTCCGACTGCCAGTTTAGGCCCTTTTGGACATCCATCTCACAATCCAGGACCACTGGCTCCTAACTGCTCACCTGCCTGCCTGCCTGCCTGATCGCCCCTCACTGCCCCCCCTGCCGGCCTGGTCGCCTCCAACTGCCCCCACTACGGGCCTGGTCGCCCCACGCAGCCTGTTCGGTCGTCTGTTTGGTTGCGACGGTCGCTTAGTCTTTTGTATATAGAGATTTGTCCTAAGGCAAGGTGGAGATACACACTTCAAAGGGTAAGGTTTCGTCTACAGAGTCATTGTCAGATTGGGGAATAGTCTACGGCTGTTCAGGTGTTTGGCCAGCAGGAGGCAATAACATGCAGATTGAGATGCCCTGAGCTGTCTGGCAGCGAACCATCAGTTTAACGCATCCTTTTCAGGTTTGGGGAAATGCCCTCCGCCATTCCCAGCAGGCGATGACCTGTGTGGCTCGGCCCTTGTTGAGTCCCCACGTTCCATCAGACTTTCGGTGACACGCTTGCGATAATGACGTGCTGGAACGGAAGCCCACACCACAGTCTGACGACCGCGCCCTGGGTTCCTCCATCGCTCTTGCACACACTGGGAGGAGATGATTTTTAGGCAGCAGCCCTGGGTCCCGTGTGCATGCGGAGTCGATCTCATTAAGTCGGGAAGTGAGCGTGGGGGTGTCTGCCGGCCTCGGGGAGAAGGTGACCCTCTGCGAGTCTGGGCAGGGCAGCCTGTAGGGGGAGCAAAAGCGTCCCTGATGCCTCTTAGCTTTGTGGCCTGTGCTAGCCGGTTATGCCTGGTGACTCTTATCTTTTTTAAAATATATTTTATTGATTTTTTTTTACAGAGAGGAAGGGAGAGGGAGAGAGAGTGAGAACCATCGATGAGAGAGAAACACCGATCAGCTGCCTCCTGCACGCCCCCCTCCTGGGGATGTGCCCGCCACCGAGGTCCATGCCCCTGGCCGGAATCGAACCCGGGACCCTTCCGTCCGCAGGCCGATGCTCTATCCGCGGAGCCACACCGGTCAGGGGGGTGCCTGGTGACTCTCGTGTCCAAACCCAGTGCTCTGTCCGGCGAACTGGCGGGTCCCGGCAGCCTCCTGGACATCCAGCACATGCTCGTCAGAGGGCGTCTGCGCCCCCTGTCTGTGTTGCTGTGGTTGACACGATTGCGTCTGACGGTCTCAGGAGCCGGAAGCGAATTCCAGCACATCATCGAGGCAAGAGTTTCGTCGAAAGGTTGATGGAGCGTGGGGACTCGGCCAGGCCTGAGCCACATAGGTTGTCGCCTGCTGGGAATGGCTGAGGGCATTTCCCCAAACCTGGAGAGGACGCACACGTGATTGCCCGGCTGCCAGGCCGCTGAGGGCGTCTTAGTCTGCATGGCATTGCCTCCTGCTGGCCAAACACCTGAACAGCCGGAAGCAGGTCCCCCAATCGGACAATGGATTCTGTGTACCAAACCTTACCCTTTGATATGTACACTGAGTGGCCGGATTATGATGATCTCTGAACGCATAATAATCTGGACACTCAGTGTGTGTGTGTGTATATATATATATGTTAGAGGCCCAGTGCATGAATTCGTGCATGGGTGGGGTCCGGCCAGCTTGGCCAGGGGGAGGGGCCATGGGCGGTTGGCCGGCCTGCCTGCTGGTCGAACTCCTGGTCGAGGGGACCATTTGCATATTAGCCTCTTATTGTATAGGAGATCCACTGTGTGGCCAGATTATTATGCATTCAGAGATCATAATAACCTGGCTACTCAGTATATATATATATATTAGAGGCCCAGTGCATGAATTCGTGCATGAGTGGGATCCGGCCAGCCTGGCCAGTGGGCGGGGACATGGGCGGTTGGCCGGCCTGCCTGCTGGTCGAACTCCTGGTCGAGAGGACCATTTGCATATTAGCCTCTTATTATATAGGAGATCCACTGTGTGGCCAGATTATTATGCATTCAGAGATCATAATAATCTGGCCACTCAGTATATATATATATATATATATTAGAGGCTCAGTGCATGAATCCGTGCATGGGTGGGGTCCGGCCAGCCTGGCCAGGGGGAGGGGCCGTGGGCGGTTGGCCGGCCTGCCTGCTGGTCAAACTCCTGGTCGAGGGGACAATTTGCATATTAGCCTTTTATTCTATAGGATAGACACGGAGTGGCCGGATGATGATGATCTCTGAACGCATAACAATCTGGCCACTCGG
The DNA here is from genome assembly GCF_027574615.1 of Eptesicus fuscus. Classification (NCBI taxonomy): domain Eukaryota; kingdom Metazoa; phylum Chordata; class Mammalia; order Chiroptera; family Vespertilionidae; genus Eptesicus; species Eptesicus fuscus. The sequence goes on from NC_072473.1 coordinate 2,193,847, forward strand.
TGTGTATCTACCTTGCCTTAGGACAATTTGTGTGAATGAAGAGCAAGGGTCTGGAGCTGTGGGAGAACTTGGTTCCTTTAGCTAAGTTTTCTCTGGCTCCCCAAAATGCCTTCCAAAATTTTGTTTCGTCTCTGGACTCTTAATTTACACACAGCGCCTTCTCCCGATCCCTGAGACCCTTCCAGATGCTGGATTAAGACCCCCGGCCTTACTCAGAGACGGCAAACACCACCGTTGGGGTTTTTATGGCTTTCGCTAAACAGGGACAAGACTTGTGTCTCCCGCGTCCTCGGTGCCACCGCAGCCCTCAGGAACGACGAACTCCTAACGAGAAATAAACAACGGCTTCTCTTTGAATCACCTGGGAGCTTTGGGTCCAAGCCGATCCCGAGACTGAAGGCGCGGCAAAGGATCTTTGTAACATCTGACGGGACAGTTACAGAGAGCGGCCACGGTCATTAGTATCCTTCATCCTTGCTTAGCGATCATCTGACCACCAGGGGGCAGACATTCCGACTGGTCGACCAGTTGCTATGACGTGCACTGACCACCAGGAGGCAGATGCATCGACCGGTAGGTGAGCTTGCTGCTGGGGTCCGGCCCATTGGGACTGAGTGAGACGGGCCGGACACGCCCTGGAGCCCTCCCGCGGTCCCTCCCCGGCTGGCCAACCTTCCTCATCCCTCCCCGGCCCCGATCGTGCACCGGTGGGGTCCCTCGGCCTGGCCTGCGACCTCTTGCGAACCAGGACCCCTCGGAGGATGTCAGAGAGCCGGTTTCGGCCCAACGGCGGAACGACCGGTCGCTATGACTCACACTGACCTCCGGGGGCAGATGCTCAACGCAGGAGGGCTGAGGATTGCCCCTCAGCCAGAAGCCGCAGCTCCCCCAGGGATTGGGCCTAAGCCATCCGTCAGAGAATTCCTGCGGGGTCCCAGACTGCGAAAGGGCGCAGGCCAGGCTGAGGGACCCCCCTGAGTGCACCCTCATGACCTCGTCATGCCCCAAAGGACCTCCCCCAAATTCATATGCTGAAACGACACCCCCTAGCTTGGCCGGTGTGGCCCAGTGGTTGAGCACCAACCTATGAACCAGGAGGTCAGGGTTCGATTCCCGGTCAAGGCACATGCCCGGGTTGCAGGCTCCATCCCCAGTAGGGGGCATGCAGGAGGCAGCTGATCCATGATTCTCTCTCCTCATGGATGTTTCTATTTCTCTCTCCTTTCCTCTCTGAAATCAATAAAAGTATATATTTTTAAAAAGCAAAAAAACACACAAACAAACAAAACCCTCCCACTGAAGAGCTTTGTCTGGATTTTGAGAGAATTATTCAGGTGATGATGTCACACTGGATGTGTTTGAGAGAATGATGTCAGAGTTTTGTGCGTACACATCTGTATTTACAATAAGGTGGGAATCTCATCTTTTCCGTCTCATTAGAATGATGATGAGCCCTGACCGGTGTGGCTCAGTGGGTAGAGCGTCGGCCTGGGGACTGAAGGGTTCGATTCCGGTCAAGGGCATGTACCTTGGTTACGGGCACATCCCCAGTGGGGGGCGTGCAGGAGGCAGCTGATGGATGTTTCTCTCTCATCGATGTTTCTAACTCTCTCTCCCTCTCCCTTCCTCTCTGTAAAAAAATCAATAAAATATATTTGAAAAGAAAATGATGATGTAAAGTCTCTAAAACCCCAGGGGACTCCTCACGGACGGGCAGAGAACTCCCCTCCCTCGTACGTCCTGGCCCTTTTCTGCTCCTATGACTGTCCTGATAGCCCCAAACCGTGTGAACAGCCGCCTTTCGGATGCAGATACGCTGGCCATTCCGTGGGAGCCTGTACATGCTATTTCCTGAGTGCAGGGGTAACTCCATCGTGTCCTGATGCAGCGAGATCGAGGCAGGAAAATTCTGCGCTGCCGGACTTGAATGGTGCCTCATCCTATCCAATAAAGAGGGAATATGCAAATTGACCATCACGCCATCACGCAGATGGGCCACCACACAAATTGACTGTCACACCATCACAAAGATGGCGGCACCCATAGCCACAAGATGGCAGGACCCAGTCCCCTCAGCCCCGTCGGAGTCCCCCAGTCCTATAAGCCCACCTGGGGGCGCAGCAGGTGCACGGTGTGGCCGAACCCACCCTGAAACCCCCAGCCACCCAGGGCCGGCCTGAGGCTCAGGTAACCAGAGCCGGGCGAGGCGTGTGCTGCCGGCAGTGGCAGCAGCAGAGGTGTGATGGGGCGTCACCTTCCCCTAATCGCCGAGTCACCTCCCGCCCCTGAGGGCTCCCGGACTGTGAGAGGGGGCAGGCCGGGCTGAGGGACCCCCCCTCCCGTGCATGAATTTTCATGCACCAGGCCTCTCGTCCTCTGTATAAAGAGAAATGATCATGTGGATGCTCTGGGGAGGTTTCCTGTAAATATTCATCGAGTGGATTTAAAATGCATTTATAACCCCCCACCCTCTGGGGAGGAAAAGGAGACGCTCGTGTGAGACTCAGCGGTGTCCCTGCTTCGCGACACCCACGGCTGGAACTCCCAGGATGGGTCCCCTCTCTCTCCCGGGCAGTCGGGTCACTTTCAGAAATCACCACCAGGGGGCAGTGTTCTCAGCCTCTGAAGCAGGTAGGGCTGCAGCTTCTGTATCATTCCAGAGGGAGACGGACTTGATTATTCTCTTAAATATATTTTTATTGATTTCGGAGAGGAAGGGAGAGGAAGAGAGAGACAGAAACGTCCACGATGAGATGAGAATCACGGACCGGCTGCCTCCTGCACGCCCTCTATTGGGGATGGAGCCCGCAACCCGGCATGTGCCCTTGACCGGGAATCGAACCCAGGACCCTTCCGTCTGCAGGCCAGTGCTCTATCGACTGAGCCACATGGGCCAGGGCGGGAGGAGGGAGTTTAAAGGCAGCGTTTGCGATAGGCACAGATGTTGACATAGCAAGTTCTCTTTATATGTCAGCCGTGACTCACTGTCCCCATACGGTTCATTTAAAAAGCCGCTCACAGTGATTTTTTTCTTATTTACCAAGGCAGTATCTGAATAAACGTAGACTGCCTATAGCAATAGTTACGAGGAGAACAGGTCGATACACGGAAAAAATGGAGTAAAATTGCCAGTCGGCCTCACAATATCGGCACATTTCGGGGAATTGGAAGTGTTTCTTCTTCCCCCTTTAAAATAACAAGCCGTGTCACTTTACCTGAGCCTCATATATTTATATACATGGATAGCACGCCGGTGACTGTTTGCAGTCTTCTATACATGTCATGAACATTACACATGCGTTTGCCCGGACGGTGTGGCTCAGTGGATAGAGCATCGGCCTGCGGACGGAAGGGTCCCGGGTTCGATTCCCGTCAAGGGCATGGACCTTGGTTGCGGGCACATCCCCAGGTGGGGGCGTGCAGGAGGCAGCTGATGGATGTTTCTCTCTCATCGATGTTTCTAACTCTCCCTTCCTCTCTGTAAGAAATCAATAAAATATATATATTTTTTAAAAATTACACATGCATTTGCCCCGCCAGTGTGGCTCAGTGGTTGAACATCGACCCATGAACCGGGAGGTTCCGGGTTCGATTCCCAGTCAAGGGCACATGCCCGGGTTGCAGGCTCCATCCCCAGTAGGGGGCGTACAGGAGGCAGCCAGTCCATGATTCTCTCTCCTCATCGATGTCTCTCTCTCTCTCTCTCTCTCTCTCTCTCTCTCTCTCTCTCTCTCTGCCTTCCTCTCTGAAATCAATAAAAATATTTTTATTTATTTTTTTAGAAATGAGAGCTTCTCTTTTTTTAATATTTTTAAACTTTTTAAAATATATTTTATTCATTTTTTTATAGAGAGGCAAGGAGAGGGATAGAGAGTTAGAAACATCGATGAGAGAGAAACATCGATCAGCTGCCTCCTGCACGCCCCCTACTGGGGATGTGCCCGAAACCAAGGTACATGCCCTTGACCGGAATCGAACCTGGGATCCTTCAGTCCGCAGGTCGACGCTCTATCCACTGAGCCACACCGGCCAGGGCTAAAACATGTATTTTAAAAAAAGAATATGTCTATTCTCTCTGCCCTTTTGTAGGCCCTGAGATGGGTCTGTGACTTCTGTCGTCCTCATGATGGATGCTCTGTGCCTATAGGAGCCCATTTGCACACTCACGTCATTCACGCTCGCACCTGGAGGATACGTGGCTTTTGCACACTCAAAGCTGCCGCCCTCGCTTTTCCTCCCAGAGTTCCTGGCGGTCCAAATGGCGCCCCCCGGGTGAGCTGTCACGGACGCCCTGGGTGCTATTTAGAAGGATGTGTCTCTAAGGAATTACGTTCTCGCAGACACTGTATCAGCATAAACACTGCCAGCTCTCTCCTTCTGCAGAGTCCCCCTCATTCCTTCTCCGTTATCCATCTGCCGGTGGCTCGACACATCGATTGAAAAATATTAGGGCCCTAACCGGTGTGGCTCAGTGGATAGAGCATCGGCCTGCGGACTGAAGGGTTCCGGGTTCGATTCCGGTCAAGGGCATGTACCTTGGTTGCGGGCACATCCCCAGTAGGGGGCGTGCTGGAGGCAGCTGATGGATGTTTCTCTCTCATCGATGTTTCTAACTCTCTCTCCCTCTCCCTTCCTCTCTGTAAAAAATCAATAAAAATTTTTTTTTTAAAGAAAAATATTAGGGTTTGGTTTTGTTTTCTTGTGAATTCTCACGGGGGCGTATTTTCCTATCAGTTTTGAGAGAGAGTAGAAGGGAAGCGGGGAGAGAAACATCGATGTGAGAGAGACACATTGATTAGGTGCCTCCTGCACCCACCCCAACCGGGGACTGGGGACCAAGCCTGCAATGGAGGTACGTGACCGGAATCGAACCCAGGACCCTTCGGTCTGCAGGCCGACGCTGTATCCACTGAGCCCAACCGGCTAGGCCAGTGGTCGGCAAACTCATTCGTCCACAGAGCCAAACATCAGCAGGACAGCGACCGAAATTTCTTTGGAGAGCCACATTTTTTAAACTTAAACTTCGTCTAACGCCACTTCTTCAACACAGACCCGACCAGGCCGTGGTGTTTTGTGGAAGAGCCACACTCCAGGGGCCAGAGAGCCGCACGTGGCTCACGAGCCGCGGTTTGCCGACCACTGGGTTAGGAGGAAACATGTAGTTTTCACGCGTGCCCCGTCCGTCTCGATTGAAGCATATGAGCCGTCATGCTATGCACACGTCAATACTCTGTCACGCTGGCCAATGGCCTTTCTTGGCCCGCCGGGCCGTGTATGATCTCCAGGGGAAGAAGCCGACCGGCCGGCCGGCAGGGAGGATGAAATGACTTTTACCCGGTGACTGATGATGGGCAGTCCGAAGATCCTGCGTTTTTCTCCCGCAGGAGAGGAGAGGATTTAATGAGGCTGCTGTTGTTGATGCTCTGATTGGAATACCTGAGCTCTCAGGGGGCCCAGGGTTGCTGGGAGGGAAAAGGGAGAGAAATTAGCACTGAATCTTGGCTGTGGAACGCATGGAAGAAAATGCGTGATCCAGGCTCGGTGCTGCAGGGCCCCAGACTTTCTTAGGATGGATGATGTCATTGTTAGACGTCGAGTGTCCCCGCAGACAACCCCTGGCATTTCGGCTTCTTCGTGCTCACGGTTTTCTCTGATTTTCAGGCGGAAGAGTTCTGCAGCGACGGAATGCCGGTGAGGTACCTCCCTCGTGACAGCCTCGTGGGGATTCATGGGGGGCCAAGGCCAAAATAGACGGGAAGAGTGAGAGCCGGGCAGGCTGAGGCCCAGAGGTGGGGGGGCTGCCTTTTGCAGAACGGGGGCTGGGGGTGAGTTCCCGTGCCTCGCTGCTCACTCCCGGGGCCCCACGACGCCTTCCCTCAAGCTTCCCCCCCCCCCCGCCCCGGCCTTAATCAGTGACCCCGTTCTTTGCAGCGTGAACCGACTGTGTAACTCCAGAAGGAGGCAGGGGTCCACTCTCCCATGGCCATCGATAGGTGTGATAACTGAGGAGGTGTGTGTGTTCAATGAAATGAGTGCTGTATTCATCCCATCAGTGCCACGGGGAAGGTTTTTTGTCAATGTGATTAAGGTGCCTAATCAGTCGGCATTAAGTGAGGGAGATGTTCCTGGGTGGTCGGAGTCAGATCAACAGAAGGTAGGCAGGTGCCTGTCCACTAGAAGTGGGAAAGGTAGGTCTCGTCTCCCTGACAGGTTTGAAAACCTATGAAGGGGGAGGGTGGGGTGGAGTGGGGTGGGGGTAAGAGATCAACCAAAGGAGTTGTATACATGCATATTGGCACAACCAATGGACACAGACACTGGGGCCGTGGGGGCTTGTCGTGGGGGGTGGGAGTAGCCAGGGAGGAGTCAATCGTGGGGGGAAAAAAGAGACATATGTCATACTTTAAACCAGTGGTCGGCAAACTCATTCATCCACAGAGCCAAATATCAACAGGACAAGGATTGAAATTTCTTTGGAGAGCCACATTTTTTAAACTTAAACTTCTTCAAATGCCACTTCTTCGACACAGACTCGCCCGGGCCGTGGTGTTTTGTGGAAGAGCCACCCTCCAGGGGCCAGAGAGCCCTGGAGGGTGGCTCTTCACACGTGGCTCGCGCGCCGCGGTTTGCCGACCATGGCTATATAATAAAGATGTAACGCGCAAATGGTTGTTACGCCGTGAGACGTAATGACCGACCGTGTAACGACCGGATCACGGATCAGCAGGAGGTGGGGCAGCGAGCTACAAGCGGGCGGCGGAGAGCTACAGGAGGGGGCAGGGAAGCGGGGGGGGTGGGCGGAGAGCTACAGGAGGGCGGGGCAGCGAGCTACTGGCACACGGATTTGTGCGCAGGGCTACTAGTCAATGATGAGAGAGAATCGTGGATCAGCTGCCTCCTGCACGCCCCCTACCGGGGATCAAGCCCACAACCCAGGCACGCGCCCCGACCGGGAATCGAGCCCTAACCTTCTGCTTCACAGGTCGACGCTCAACCCATGTGCCCTCGACCGGAATCAACCCGGGACCCTCTGGTCCGCAGGCCGACGCTCTACCCACTGAGCCACACCGGCGAGGGGCAAAAAAAATTTTTTTTTGAAGACGTGCATGACTAAGCCCAGCGCCCGGGTCCACCACTCACATCAGCCTGTGAGCCTCTGCGGTGGCGTTACCGTGGGAACTGTGTCCACGTAAAGAGCCGCCACCCTCCGTGTAGCTCACGCGGTCCCTCAGCACGTGAAGCGTTCTTTCCAAGTTCCTGAGACGCAGTTTCTGAAATGAGGGTCACCTCTGCGGCGGGGCAAGGAGGAGTCGCATCCTCAAAGGGGACCAGCACGCCGCCTCCATCATCTCGCTTCTGAGCGATGCGCGACGGCACAGGGGGACGCGGGGGGCACAGCGGTGGATGCGCAGCCCGGGGTCCCAGTGACACAGACACACACGGGCACCTGTCGGGGGGGCGCTCCGTCGTGCCCGCAGCGTGATCGGGGCTTCTCTCGGGGCGGACCGGACCGTCCTGGTGCTGTTCGTCTCCCGCGTCCTGTCTTCAGTTTCCAAATGCCCTCCGTGGAACAGCGGATCGTCTTATCCTGTGTAGTGAAGAGGCGGTGTGCAAACTGACCATCACGCCCTCACAAGATGGCTGCCCACGGCCAGGCCGGCAGGGGGCTTAGTGAGGGACGGCCAAACGACTGAACAAGCAGGCTGCGTGGGGCGACCAGGCCAGCAGGGCTGGGGGGCAGCAGTTGGGGGCGATCAGGCCAGCAGGGGGTGCAGGAAGAGGCGACCAGGCCGGTGGGGGGGGGGGCAGTTAGGGGCAACCAGGCCAGCAGAGAGGGCCAGTTGGGGGTGATCTGGCCGGCAAGGGAGGGCAATACGGGGTGACTAGGCCAGTGGCGGGGGGGGAGTTAGGGGCGACCAGGCCAGCAGGGAGGGGGCAGTTGGGGGTGATCTGGCCGGCAGCAGGGGGCAGTAAAAGGGGCAACCAGGCCTGCAGGGGGGGGGCAGTTAGGGGCAACCAGGCCAGCAGGGAGGGGGCAGTTGGGGGTGATCTGGCCGGCAAGGGAGGGCAATATGGGGTGACTAGGCCAGTGGGGGGGGGGAGTTAGGGGCGACCAGGCCAGCAGGGAGGGGGCAGTTGGGGGTGATCTGGCCGGCAGCAGGGGGCAGTAAAAGGGGCAACCAGGCCTGCAGGGGGGGGCAGTTAGGGGCGATGGGGTCAGCATACAGAGGCAGTGAGGGGTGATCAGGCCGGCGGGTGGGGGGAGGCAGTTAGGGGCGACCAGACCGGCAGGCAGGTGAGCGATTAGGAGCCAGCGGTCCAGGATTGTGAGAGGGATGTCCGACTGCCGGTTTAGGCCCGATCCCCGGGGTCCCCAAGGGGTCCCGGATTGGAGAGGGTGCAGGCTGGGCTGAGGGGACCCTCTCACGCATGAATTCCATGCACCGGGCCTCTAGTCTGTAATAAAAGTGTAGTGTGCTCAATAGACCGGACGTCCTTCCAGACAAAGCCGGGGCTGCGAGGGAAGCCGGGTCCCCGGTGCCAGAGGGAAGCCGGTGCCGGCCGCCGGGGGGAGGAAGGCCTACGCTTACATGAATTTCGTGCATCGGGCCTCTCTCCATTTAAAAGGCCCGAACGTTCTGTAAAGGAGGCTGTGTATTCATCTGTCCAAGACGGAAATCAGAAGATGGATTCCCCAGCCCGGGGTGACTCGGGGGTTGAGGGGGCGGGTCGTCAATGCCCCAGGAACCAGGAGGTCACTGGTTTGATTCCCCGTCAGGGCACATGCCCGGGGTTGAGGGTTCGATCCAACACCCCGAGCAGAGAAGCTGAAATGAGCGGTGGCCGTCTGTTTACCAACCAGCTCCGTCTTCCCCGCAGGCAGGCCGGGACACAGCCGGGCATTGCTTTCCCGTCCGTGAGGTGCCAAATCTCTTCACTGCATTCTCGAAGTCAGCAGCGTTCCAGGAAAAAGACAAATCCTCCGGGACGAGGTAATTAACGCGCGAAGGTAACCATGCCAACAGGCGCCCTTTTCACGGCGGAAATTAATTCTTCTCAAGACAACGGTGTTTTGCCTTGTAAATTAGGACATCGCTCCCCTAATTAGCTGGAATGGCCCGCGGGAGATTACCGCCCCCGAGCTGCGGAATCTCCTCCGGCAGGAATGCCGGATGCGGAGGGAGGGCGCTAAGAGAGAGGGAATCTTGGCTCTCACCTCGCTTCTGTTCCGTGGGCTGTGGAATCGGAGCTGGAGAACCGCCGGCCGGCGTGGCTCAGGGGTTGGGCATCGACCTATGAACCAGGAGGTCCTGGTTGGCTTGTGGGCTCAACCCCCAGTAGGGGGCGTGCAGGAGGCAGCCGATCCATGAGTCTCTCTCACCATAGATGTTTCTCTCTCTCTCTCTCCCTCTCCCTTCCTCTCTGACATCAGTAAAAATATACCCTATATGATAAAAGCCTAATATGCTAAGTGTCCAATCGATGGGTCAGGCATTCAACCAATCAAAGCGTAATATGCTAATGATATGCTAAGGCCGCTCAACGGCTCGCTATGACATGCGCTGACCACCAGGGGGGCAGACGCTCCGACCGGTAGGTGAGCTTGCTGCTGGGGTCCGGCCGATCGGGACTGAGCGAGACGGGCCGGACACGCCCTGGAGCCCTCCCGCGGTCCCTCCCCGGCTGGCCGACCTCCCGCGTCCCTCCCCGGCCCCGATCCCTACACCGGTGGGGTCCCTCGGCCTGGCCTGCGCCCGCTCGCCATCCGGGCTGAGGGACCGCCCCCCGCCCAGTGCACGAATTTCGTGCACCAGGCCTCTAGTTTTAAAATAAAACAACGCACAGTAAGGGGAGGCTGGGCGGAGCGTGGGGAGCCGGGGGAGCAGAGAAAAGCACGCTGTTGGCTCGTGGAGAGAGAAGGAGAGGGCGGCAGATGAGAGGAGCCGGCGACCCATCCCTCGTGGTCTACACGCCACGGGCTGCCGTGTACTGGATGAGCACACGCATGCACACACAGACACACACACACACACACACACACACGGCATCCGTGGAACGCTCAGACACAACTCCTGGGCGGGGTTACCCAGACACTTGAGGACCCCCCCCCCCCCCACCGGAAAGCCAGCCTCCGAGCTGATGCCTGGAGCCCACGGTTCCTAAGACCCAGGCGGCCCGGACACAGGCGGGCAGGGCTGCACACCCGGCAGGCAGCGGGCAGCGGGCGCTCTCAGCTCAGCCAGCCCCTCTCCAAGAGGCGGGCATCCTCCTCGCTGGTCTTCTTTGCACAGTTGACTTCCTCCTCCGGCTCCTTTCTGCCGAGGCATCTGTGCGTGTGTGTGCAGAGGGCTCAGGGCCCGGAGCATGAGGAGCAGGCGTGTGGGCCCCACTGCCCCCAAGCCGGCCTCCGGAGCGTCCAAACCTCCCTCGCAGCTATCTGAGCCACGGGCATGCTCCTGACCCCGTTCCGAGCGCGAGGGGAGACGCTGGTGCACGGTATTTCTGCAAAAGGCGCAGGCTCAGGACCGGACGGACTCTACCTTTGTGTCGAATACGTGGTGAGCCCTGATGGGAAGCCGCCGCAGTGACCCCTGACCCAGCAGGGAAATACAGCCCTCCCTGCGGCGGGCACTGCTCCCCTCCTCACGCTAACTTCACCTCCCACCTCCAGCACATGACAATCATTTCCTTTCCTTTTCTTTCTTTTTTTAAATATATTTTTTATGGATTTCAGAGAGGAAGAGAGAGGGAGAGAGAGAGACATCCATGAGGAGAGAGAACCATGGATCGGCTGCCCCCTGCACGCCCCCCACTGGGGATCGAGCCTGCAACCCGGGCCTGTGCCCTTGACCGGGAATCGAACCGTGACCTCCTGGTTCCTAGGTCGACGCTCAGCCATGGAGCCGCGCCGGGAGGGCCGTTTTCTTCCCATTGAATGTGCAAGGTGTTCCTTCTAAAAATAAGTCGTCTGCGTCTGACTCCACAAACACTTCCTTCCTGCCGCTGGCTATATTTCAAGACTGTTGTTTTAACGGACGTTACCGTCAAGAATTAGACAGCCCTGGCCGGTGTGGCTCGGTGGATAGAGCGTTGGCCTGCGGACGGAAGGGTCCCAGGTTCGATTCCCAGTCAAGGGCATGTACCTTGGTTGCGGGCTCAATCCCCAGTAGGGGGCGTGCAGGAGGCAACCGATCCATGATTCTCTCTCATGATGGATGTTTCTCTCCCTCTGCCTTCCTCTCTGCAATCAATAAGGATATATTTTTTTAAAAAAGAATTAGATACAATCTCTTCCAAAATTCTCTTGAGGTTGTATGTGTGTGTGTGTGTGTGTGCAGTCTTCATGACATGAAAACTAATTGCCATTAGCTCTGTTCAAATTCTTAAACCAATTTAAGTATTACGTGAAGTAAATCAGATGTGTTTGCTGAATGATGAGGCCCCGGATGGACTGAGAGAGGACACGGGGCTGTGCTCACCCCCCTGGATGGAGGAGAGAGGACACGGGGCCTGCCTCCTAGATGCCTGCTCCCAGGACACGGGTCCCCTCCCTCTGCAGCCCTGACCGCGAGGCGTCACGGTAAAGAGCCTCTCTCCCCTCATCAGTGAGCTGCACCCGGCCTGTGAGTCCCGTGATGCTGCCGGCTACTGTCCAGGGCCTCAGCTCCTTTCCCTGCAGACAAACATTAGGGCGAGGGGCATTCGAGGGTATCAAACAAGGAACAGAGAGCTGGGGAAGTGAGCACAGGTCATAAACATGCAAGCGTCATGCGCACACATGTGCACACACGTAAGCACACCTGCACGCCACACATACATCTGCAGGCGTGCACACAGTGTATATGTGTGCACATGCGGCACACAGCACATGGGGACACGTACACAGAAACCTGTGGGCGCATGCATGAACACACATGTGCACACGCATGCATACACATGCATGCATGCACACTGTTAGAATAGCATAAATCGGAGCCATTGGACCGAGGTGGCTCTGAGGTGGAGGCCGACGGAAGCCCACGCCAGGCAGCGCTCAGGGTTACGGAATCAGAAAGCTAGGTTCCACCACTCCCAGCAGCCCCTGCACCCACAGGTGTCGCCGGTCCGCGTCTCCCTGGCTCTGCTTTTGCCGTTTCTCCATCAAAGTCTCTGCCCGCTCCTGACAGGGAGTGTCCTGGCCACTTGTGGTTGGGCCCTGCCCGGTGCACATCCGTTTTTGCTCCAATAAACTCAACGTGTTGAACATGCCTCGGTTTAGCCTTTAGCCACACGCATGCACACGCAGACACACCCATGCACCCATGCGCACACAGGCGCGTGCACATGCACCCCCCACACCCGTGAAAGCAGCAAATCTCTGAGGAAGGGGTGAGCTGCTGGCGTGGTCATGAGGCCCAGGCACTCTGCACACCCAGACGTTGCATCCCGGCCGCCCGTGCTCACCTGGCCCCGGGGGCAACCTGCCTCACGCTGATCCCTTCTGGGGACGCGGCCCCGGTGACCGCCAGGCCATGGCCGGCTCCTGGGAAGCCGGCCGTGCCCACGGCTCAGACCCAGCCAGAGGGAGCCGTGGCCACTGCGTCTCGTGGTGCCCACCGCGTCCACACATCCGCCGCAGCCTCAGGCCTCCTCGGGGCCGCTGCCGGACACGGGACCCGTCCGCTCTGCTTGAGTGGAAGCTAGAAAGGCATGAAGCAAAAACAACCCGGGAAAACGGTCAAATAAAACCGGGTCAGCCCCCCGGCAGGCGTGCCTCAGCGGTTGAGCGTCAACCTACGAACCAGGAGGTCACGGCTCGATTCCCAGTCCAGGCACATGCCCAGCCCTGGCTGGTGTGCTCAGTGGATAGAGCGTCGGCCTGAGGACTGAAGGGTCCCGGGTTCGATTCCGGTCAAGGGCACAGGCCTGGGTTGCAGGCTCGGTCCCCAGTAGGGGGCGTTCAGGAGGCAGCAGATCCGTGATTCTCTCTCCTCATCGATGTTTCTCTCTCTCTCTCTTCTCCCTCCTTCCCTCCCTCTCCCTTCCTCTCTGAAATCAATAAAAATATATTTAAAATTTTTTAAAAATAAGAAATATGCTATACATAAAACCAGGTCAGCCCAGAGAGCAGTGGCCAGAGCCCTCACTGCCCCTCCCCCTCCCCGCCAGGCCCAGGGGCCTCCCGGCAGGTAGGCAGGTGGCAGGGGCAGCCGACATGGGTGCCCTGTCCCTGTCTGTAGGCCAGAGGCCTCCCTGCGGGCTGGGGGCCACGCACAATTAATTCATCACAAGCTGTCAGGACGCCCGGCGGGATCCAGCTCTCACACGCAAACCGCCTTTCTCCGCGGCACTGGGTCTGCGCTCCGATGTCGACGTCTTCCCCGAACGCGTGTTTTCAGCGCCGGGCACGGTGAGCCTGCGGCATCGGCTGGCTGCCTGGGAGCCTGGCACACACCTCCGGCCTCCTTATCAGAACAGGCCCCCATCAGCCGGCCCCCCAGGAGGGATGAGCGTGAGGCAGGGTGCTGCTCTCCATTGGACTGCTCTCCATCAGACAAGGGGCAGCCGCCAGGACAGATTCCCAGTCCAGGCACATGCCCAGCCCCAGCCGGTGTGGCTCAGTGGATAGATCGCAGCGGTCAGCAAACTCATGAGTCCACGGAGCCCAATATCAACATCACAACGGTTGACATTCCTTTGGAGAGCCGCATTTTTTAAACGTAGACCTCTTCGAACTCCACGTCTTCAACGTAGCCTTGCCCCGGGGCGTGGTGTTTTGTGGAAGAGCCACCCTCCGGGGGCCAGAGAGCCGCCTGTGGCTCGCGAGCCGCGGTTTGCCGGCCACGGGGCTAGCCCATAAGGGAATTGTCGGAGTCCAAAGCTGAAAATGGAGAGATTTTTTTCCCCGTGGACTGGGTGGTTTTAACCCGGTGGGACATCCTGGTGAGGGATGTCTATCCATCGGCCCGATGCCTGACTCCGTCATTCCGTGAAGAGTGTCCTGTCGGTTTTAACACCTTTTTGGCCCACATTTTCACAAGAAGATAAGCACAGAGACGCTCATGGGGGGGTGAATGCTACATCGGGGGTTTTTAATCGGGGTGCCGGAGAGCGGTCCCCACCCTCCCCCCACCCCAGGCTGCCTCTGCCTGTGGCTGCCGTGAGGGGTGGCATGCGTGGTGACACCTCGTCCCAGCCTTCGTGGGAGTCGTCCGCGTGGTTTCCAGGTTCTCTGCTGAGGAAGCTGTTCTCAGCGGAACTCCAATACCACGTCCACGTAGCAGACGCCCAGGTTAATCTTCCCCGATGCTTTAAAACGCCACCAGAGACCCGGTGCACGAAATTCGTGCAATGGCCGGGGGTCCCCTCAGCCCGGATTGCGAGAGGGCACAGGCCAGGCTGAGGGACCCCACTGGTGCACGATCGGGGCAGGGAGGGACGCAGGAGGTTGGCCAGCCAGAGAGGGGCCACGGGAGGGCTCCAGGGCGTGTCTGGTCCATCTCGCTCAGTCCCGATCGGCCGGACCCCAGCAGCAAGCTGACCCACCGATTGGAGCGTCTGCCCCCTGGTGGTCACTGCACGTCATAGCAAGTGGTTGAGCCGCCTTAGCATGTCATTAGCATAGTACGCTTTGATTGGTTGAACGGCCGACCGGACGACCGGACGCTTAGCATATCGGGCTTTTAGTCTATAGGATGTCTATGCTATGACCGTGTGAGACCAGTGCCGCTTACCTTCCGAGCAGTTAGAATCCAAGCGGTCGGCCTGCAGAATCTCTGCTCTTATTTTGCATTCTCCTCCTCCTCCTCCTCCTCCTCTTCCTCCTTCTCCTCCTCCTCCTCCTCCTCCTCCTTTTTTTTTTTTTTTTTTTTGGTTAATCCTCACCTGAGGACATTTTTCCATTGATTTTTAGAGAGGGTGGGAAGGAGGGGGAGGAGAGACAGGGAGAGAAACACATCAGTGGGTTGCACGTGCCCTGACCGGGGCCAGGGATCAAGCCCGCAACCCAGGGCCATTGCCCTTCACCAGGAATCGAACCCGGGACCCTTCAGTCCATCCACCCACCGCCGCTCTACCCACTGAGCCATGGAAGCAAGGGTTGTGCTTTTACTTCTAAGCTGTCTCTCTGGGAAGGACGCATCGAGGGGCGTGTGGAACGTAGGGGAAATAGCCAATGGCAGTGGGTTGTGGGGGGAAAAGTATTCATTTCATGCAACACGGAGACGGAATTGGACATGGAGAATGGGGGCCGCCCCTGGGGTCCTGACCAGAAAGGCAAAGCACGGGAGCAGAAGGGAGTCTGTGGGTGCAGCAGGCGGGGTGGCGGGGGGGGCGTCTCAGGAGCAAAGTTCTTAGGAATTTTACAGAGTTAATCCCACAGTTGGGAACGGATGGCCTTGTCACCTCGGACCCTCTGGACTTCAACCCCCGGGAGGATATTCGAGGAGAAAGAATATAACACACAGAACAGCCAAACGCTTTTTATTTTTTTAAATATATTTTATTGATTTTTATTTTTTTTTACAGAGAGGAAGGAAGAGGAAGAGAGAGTTAGAAACATCCATGAGAGAGACACATCCATCAGCCGCCTGCTGCACGCCCCCCACTGGGGATGTGCCCGCAACCCAGGTACATGCCCTTGACCGGAATCGAACCCGGGACCCTTCAGTCCGCAGGCCGACGCTCTATCCACTGAGCCACGCCGGCCAGGGCTAAATTTATTTTTAATGGCTGTGTCCATTAGAAATGATTCCTATAAACAAAACAACGGCTTAAATAATCGCCGAGAAGTAAAAACTCCGCCCATTTTTCCCGGTTTCTCCCTCCACCCCTACCCCCCATGTCAGAGCTGCTTTTCGTACAATGAAACATGACGTGTTTCTGCGGTAATTTACGAGGTTCCCCCTAACGGAGTCTAACTCAAACTATTTTCGGAGGGCCCGGTTGGAAAATCGCTTCCGTCTCTATAAAAAGCATGAGTATTTTGAGAAATAGAAGAGGAGAAAGAAGAAAAAGATACTTTTTTTTAAAAAATGCTTCAGCCCGTCTGGTGAGCGCTGGGGCCAAGAATCTTGTCCTGAGAACACCATCCCCTCCGACGTTTTTAAAAAAGGAAGAACCCAGATCAGAATCAGCCTCCGGCCCTGGCCGGTGTGGCTCAGTGGATAGAGCGTCGGCCTGCGGACTGAGGGGTCCCGGGTTCGATTCCGGTCAAGGGCATGGACCTTGGTTGCGGGCACATCCCCAGTAGGGAGTGTGCAGGAGGCAGCGGATGGATGTTTCTCTCTCATCGATGTTTCTGACTCTCTCTCCCTCTCCCTTCCTCTTTGTAAAAAATCAATAAAGATATATATTTAAAAAAATAAAATAAAAGTTAGCCTCCGGCAAACGGAGCCTGGACCAGATTCCATCCCCCCCCCCAAAAAAAAAAAAAAAAAAAAAAACTCATTAAAAATATCACCTCATTTTCGCATCTTATTTTGGCTCCTCATAGACAAATGCTGCCCGGCCGGTGTGGCTCAGTGGATAGAGCGTCGACCTAGGAACCAGGAGGTCACGGTTTGATACCCGGTCAGGACACATTTCCGGGTTGTGGGCTCGATCCCCAGGAGGGGGCGTGCAGGAGGCAGCCGGTCCATGATTCTCTCTCCTCATGGATGTTTCTCTCTCTCTCTCCCTCCCTCTCCCTTCCTCTCTGAAATCAATAAAAATGTACATTTTTTAAAAAAAGAAAGTACAGCTCAGAATCACTACTTCCACGAACCATGAAAGCATCCTACGGCGATCTCCCGTTTCCCTGAAGAAACCTTCGTACCATTTCAGCCGCATGCGTTTCATTGTATGAGTCCATTTTTTTTTAAATATATTTTATTGATTTTATTACAGAGGAAGGGAGAGGGATAGAGAGTTAGAAACATCGATGAGAGAGAAACATCGATCAGCTGCCTCCTGCACGCCCCCCACCGGGGATGTGCCCGCAACCAAGGTCCATGCCTTTGACCGGAATCGAACCTGGGACCCTTGAGTCCGCAGGCCGACACCCTATCCACTGAGCCACACCGGCCAGGGGCATTTATTATTTTTTTTTATATATTTGTATTGATTTCAGAGAGGAAGGGGGAGGGGGAGAGAGAGAGAGAAAAACATCCATGATGAGAGAGAGTCATGGATCGGCTGCCTCCTGCACGCCCCCTCCTGGGGATGGAGCCCGCAACCCGGGCATGTGCCCTTGACCGGGAATCGAACCCAGGACCCTTCAGTCCGCAGGCCGACGCTCTAACCACTGAGCCACACCGGCCGGACTGTCTGAATTTTCAGCAACTGAGGTCAGTTCAGCCCACATGTCCCTGCACATATAAACACGGAAAACGCTGCAAACCGAAAAGACTCCGGAATGTTCCGTCCGCGCAGCTGTTGGGACTCACCCAACGACGTCATAGGTGTTAGGCACGCGAGCCATGGCCACGGCGGTGTCGTATATGTAACGCTCCGGGACGTCTCCGACCCCGGTCACCCGTGTGGTAGGGGGCGGTTGCGCACCGCTATTGGAGAACCGTCCCTGAGGACGGAGTAGGCATCCCTGCCCGTCCTGGGGTCGCTCCGTGGTTGGAGTATCGGCCCATGAGCCAAAGGGTTGTAGGTTCGATTCCTGGTCAAGAGCACTCTACCGGGTTTGCGGGTTCGATCCTGGGCCCCCCCTGGGGCGCGTGCAGGAGGTAGCCAATCTCTCTCTCTCTCTCTCTCTCTCTCTCTATCTCCTTTCGTCCCTCCCTCCACTGTCTCTAAAAAAAGAATCGATGGAAAAAATATCCATGGATGAGGATTAGCAAAACAAAACAATACAAAAATCCCTGCCCGGTTCAACTCAGACCCGCTCCCCCAAGGACGGTGAGAGAGAGGAGGTTTCGGGGGAGCTTGACCACGTGGCTGTCATTTTCTTATATAGACTAGAGGCCCGGTGCACGAAATTCATGCACTCGGTGGGGGGGGGGGGTCCCTCCGCCCGGCCTGTGCCCTCTCGCAGTTCGGGACGGGAGACCTCGGGGGATGTCTGACGGACGGGGAGGCGGGAGAGACTCCCACCACGGCCGCTGCAACCAACAGCCCGGCTTCTGGCTGAGCGGCACGCCCCCCCGTGGGAGCGCACTGACCCCCAGGGGGAAGGTCCTGCATTGAGCATCTGCCCCCTGGTGGTCAGTGCGCATCATAGCAACTGGTCGTTCGGCTGTTGGGCCGAAACCGGCTCTCCGACATCCCCCGAGGGGTCCCGGATTGTGAGAGGGCGCAGGCCAGGCCGAGGGACCCCACTGGTGCACGATCGGGGCCGGGGAGGGAGGTGGGAGGTTGGCCAGCCCGGGAGGGACCGCGGGAGGGCTCCAGGGCGTGTCTGGCCTGTCTCACTCAGTCCCAATCGGCCAGACCCCAGCAGCAAGCTAAGCTACTGGTTGGAGAGTCTTCCCCCTGGTGGTCAGTGCACATCATAGCAAGCAGTTGAGCGGCCTTAGCATATCATTAGCATATGACGCTTTGATTGGTTGAACGGATGACCGGACACTTAGCATATTAGGCTTTTATTATATAAAATTTTCTTATTGATTTCAAAGAGGAAGCAAGAGGGAGAGAGAGACAGAAACATCCATAATGAGAGAGAATCATGGATCGGCCGCCTCCTGCACGCCCCCTACTGGGGATGGAGCCAGCAACCCGGGCATGTGCCCTTGACCGGGAATCGAACCTGGGACCCTTCCATCCGCAGGCCGGCGCTCTATCCACTGAGCCACACCGGCCAGGGCTCTTCTTGATGCTTTACTAGCTGAGCAAATTTTTGGAGCTTGAGGAACAAGCTCGCGAGGGGGAGGCGTGGGGGGACCCGAAGCGTTGGCATTCCCGCCTCGGCCCGCACGGCGCCCTAAATCGCACTGCTGTCGTCACCCTCAGGCGGGGACCGGCCGTGTGTCTGGGATCCACCCCCCACCTGAGGTCCCGCCACCATCCCCGCCTCAGCCTCAGCGCAGACGAGGAGGCCATCATGGAGACCACGCTCACGGCTCTAGTCATCTCTCCCAGAGCCGCGGTCTCCACTCCTAAGCCCGAGGTGACCCTGAAGGTTTGCCCCGTGGAAACGAACTGAAGTCATTTCCGTCAATTCCGGCTCAGCTTGGAAGCGAGCACGTGGGGGGGTCGGGGGGGTGGGGGGTGAGGGCCCGTGTGTTTCGCTGGGGACCTCAAGCATAAACAGTCCCGCCCTGGCTGGTGTGGCTCAGTGGATAGAGCGTCGGCCTGTGGCCCGAAGGGTCCCGGGTTCGATTCCCGGTCAAGGGCCCATGCCCGGGTTGCGGGCTCGATCCCCATTGGGGGGCGTGCAGGAGGCAGCCGATCCATGATTCTCTCTCCTCATGGATGTTTCTCTCTCCCTCTCCCTTCCTCCCTGAACTCAATAAAAAATATATATATATTTAGCCCTAGACGGTTGGGCAGTGAATAGAGCATCGGCCTGCAGACTGAAGGGTCCCAGGTTCGATTCCGGTCAGGGGCACATGCCAAGTTGAGTTGGGGACTCAATCCCCAGAAGGGGGCGTGCAGGAGGCAGCCGACCCATGATTCTCTCTCATCATGGATGTTTCTCTCTCTCTCCTCCCTTCCTCTCTGAAATCAATACAAAATATATATTTTTTAAAAAATAAAATAAAAATGATGTCATTGGGGGACAGGTGAGGACCAGGGAGGAAGCCGCCGGGCCCAGCGCACACCCGCGTCTCGTCCTCCAGCCTCCAGAACTAAGATGAAGTGCATTTCCGCTGTTTCAGCCGTGGAGTCTGAGCAGCCTGAGAAACTACTACAGACCCAACCCACCACTGTCCGAGGCAGGAACGCTGGGGGTTTCTGGGTGCCGTAGGTGCTCGCCCATTCTGAAAGTCCGGGCAGTTAAAAAGCGGGAGACTTCGGCCCTTTTTTTAAACTATATATATTTTTAAGTATATTCCAGAGAGGAAGGGACGGGGAGGGAGAAACATCCACGGTGAGAGGCGATCTTCCAGACCAGGCGTCCTCACACTACGGCCCGCGGGCCACAGGCGGGTGTTTTTGCCGTGTTGTGTTTTTACTTCAAAATAAGATATGTGCCGTGTGCATAGGAATTTGTTCATAGTTTTTTTTTAAAACTACAGTCCGGCCCTCCCACGGTCTGAGGGACAGGGAACTGACCCCCCATTTAAAAAGTTTGAGGACCCCTGTTGCAGAGGGAAGGCTGTAGCTACCTCCCAAGGGAGAGAAAGCAGTGGGGAAATCGTCCCCAGAGCTCACCGGGCCTGAGCAGAAACAGCTGGTGCAATTGGGGTACGTTCTGTGTGTGTGTTTTCTTGGGGGCCCGAGGGGGAGGGGGGACCTTTTGCGCTGTTTGTTTTGCAGCCTTTGCTTTGGGGCTGAAGGGATGGGTCGGTGCACACAGGGAACCTGGTTCGCAGGCTGTTCGGGAAAATCCCTTCTAGAAAAGGGGGGGAGGGCTTGTGGGGAGCAGGGGGGGGGCGGGGGGGGGCCCTGTGACCAGCCAGGCTGCTGGGGCTCAGGACACCCGGCCCCCGCCTCAAACCCACCCCGCTCCACCCGCGGACCGTGGACGTGTGTGTGTGTGTGTGTGTGTGTGTGTTTAATGTGGTTTTTTTATGTTTTATGAAGCACTGCTTCCTGTTACGCCGTTTCATTGTGGAGCAAGTTTCTCTTTACGCGAACCCCACGGCAGGCGGGTGCTGCGGGCCCCGCACTCCCCGAGGCCCCCCCACCGCCCCCCGAAGCCGGAAGGGGGCTCCCCAGGTCCGATGTGTATTTTGCATTTTGCATTTTCCTGTGCATTTTGCATTCAGCGTGTCTGCAGGAACCGGTCCGTGCACGCGGTCCGGCCTAAAAAATCTGGCAAGTGCACCCGGGGGGAGCCTCCGGAATGGGGGTGGGCGGAGCCCCAACACAGGTTCCCCGCCCCCCGCCCCCCTCGACCCCCCCCCCGCCCTCGTGCATAACCTCCCTCCCCCCCCTCCGCCCATCCCCCTCCTCCGCCTCGACTTTCCATCCCCCTCCCACCGTCTCCCCTCCCCCTCCTCCCCGCTCCCCTCCCTCCCCTCCCCCCAGTCCGGCTCGGAGGACCCCTCCAGGCGGGGGCGTGGCCTGGGGTCACGTGTCCCTTGGCAGCGGGGGGGGGGGGGGGGGGGGGGGGGGGCGAACCTGTTCTTTGTTGCGAGGTCACCGCCAGCGCCCCGGGGACCAGCTACCGAAGACCTTGGAAGAGCCGCGCACGAGCTACCGAAGACCTTGGAAGAGCCGCGCACGGCCAGCGCGCGCCCCTCCTCCCCCCACGCACCGCGGCCCCAAACGCGGTGCGTGGTCCCCATCCTCCCGGGATCCCGGGCCCTGGGTTCGGAGGACGCGGGGAAACAGGCGAGGGCTGGCCCAGGGGCTGTGCCTTTCGGGGAGCCCGCAGGAGGCCTGGGGATGGGGGGGTGAGGGGACCGGGGTGAAGGGGGTGTTGCTGGGGGAGGGGAGGCCTGGGGGGCTCTGGGATGGGGGGGAGGGGGGCATCCAGGGAAGGGAAAGCAGCGCCCCCCCCTTTGAGGGCTCTCCATCCCGGCGGACCCAGGAGGGTGGCTCTGCATGTCTGACTCCCCGCCTAGTAGGTGCGCCCTAAGACCAGGCGTCTGCTCGCTGCAGCGTCTGCGCCCAGAAACCCCATAAACCAGACTGTACCATAAACCCCATAAACGAGACTGTAACCCGACAGCCTAATGGGGCGGGGCCTCCCGTCACTCCTGGAGCCAGTTCAGCAGAGGCGGGGCTGAGTATTGTTGGGGTGAACTTCCAGTCCTGCCGGCAGCTGAGAGAGCAGCAGGTCACCCACAGAAATCTGCTCTGCACCCCCCACAGCCAGCTGCGTATATGGGGTAGAAGGACACAGGTGACATGGGGAAGTAGGCAAAAGGGTGTGCCACGTGGGCAGTTCACAGGTATGCAAAGGGCTGGGGGTCTGCAAAGGCTGGGGGTTTGCAAAGGGCTGGGGTCTGCAAAGAGCTGGGGTTTGCAAAGGGCTGGGGGTGTGCAAAGGGCTGGGGGCTTGCAAAGGGCTGGGGGCGTGCAAAGGGCTGGGGGCGTGCAAAGGGCCGGGGGTCTGCAAAGGGCTGGGGTCTGCAAAGGGCTGGGGGTCTGCAAAGGGCTGAGGGTCTGCAAAGGGCTGGGGGTCTGCAAAGGGCTGGGGGTCTGCAAAGGGCTGAGGGTTTGCAAAGGGCTGGAGGTTTGCAAAGGGTTGGGGGTGTGCAAAGGGCTGGGGGTCTGCAAGGGGCTGGGGGTCTGCAAAGGGCTGGGGGTCTGCAAAGGGCTGGGGGTCAGCAAAGGGCTGGAGGTCTGCAAAGGGCTGGGGGTCTGCAAAGGGCTGGGGGTCTGCAAGGGGCTAGGGGTTTGCAAAGGGCTGGGGGGTTTGCAAAGGGCTGGGGGTGTGCAAAGGGCTGGGGGTCTGCAAAGGGCTGGGGTGTGCAAAGGGCTGGTGATATGCAAAGGGCTGGGGGTGTGCAAAGGGCTGGTGATATGCAAAGGGCTGGTGATATGCAAAGGGCTGGGGGTTTGCAAAGGGCTGGGGGCGTGCAAAGGGCTGGGGCTCTGGCTTCTGCAACAAGGTTGTCAATCTTTCCATCCTAACAGGAAGCTCCCGGATGGGGAGGCTGGGCCGCCTTTCCAGGTGAGCTCCCAGGTCCCGGGGGCATCTCCCAGGCAGGTGAGCAGGTGCCTCCGTCACTCAGAACAACGCCATCCCGTGAACCAGGCAGGTGAACAAGCATCTTCCAGTTCTAGCGGGTCCCGCTCTCCTATTTCTGCCCCTCTCGGCGCCTCGCCCGCCTCCCAGTGAAACCTCGAAGGCCTCCGTGGAGTGGATGAGATCTTTGCTCCGCCGCGGACCCGTGCGTGGCCACTCTTCCCAAGAGGACAGCAGGGTCGGAGTTCGCTCCAGGAAAGTCCAGATTCCCAGGGAACCAGTGCTGAGGCCCGCGTGCCTGACAGCCCTGTCCCCCCCTCTGGGCGGGAAATGTTTCCATCCAACATGGGGAGTTGAGGGCAGAGCAGAGCGGGGTGAGGCCCGAGATTGGGCCCCGGGCTCGCTCCATCAATAGCGCAGCATTCTGAGGTCCTTACCTCGTCTTCCAACTATGTTTTCGGCTCAGTCCAGTTTTCAAAGGCACGCTTTTAACGGCGGCTTAAAACCCCACTGGTGGAATTTTATTTATTTTTTATTTATTTTAAATATATTTTATTGATTTTTTTTTTTTTTTTTTAGAGAGAGGAAGGGAGAGGGATAGAGTTAGAAACATCAATGAGAGAGAATCATCGATCAGCTGCCTCCTGCACTCCCCCCACTGGTGATGTGCCTGCCACCAAGGCACATGCCCTTGACCGGGAATCGAACCCGGGACCCTTTAGTCCACAGGCCGACGCTCTATCCACGGAGACACACCAGCCAGGGCGCCCACTGGTGGAATTTTATATGCCAGGAACCATGAGCCAGGCCCCTACCAGACAGCATTCCTCTCCGTTAGCCCTTGAGAGACATTATAGTGCGCCCCCTGGTGGAGTCACACAGGAACCGTTTCGCCGCCAGCCGGGGTGCAAGAAACGAATCCGGCTCCTCCCGCCATGAACAAGTGCACTGTGGTGGGTGTTTTCTTGCTTTGGAGGTTTGGGACTCTTGTTGGAAACTTTCAGTGTTTTTTTTTTTGTTTGTTTGTTTTATTTTTAAATATATTTGTACCGGAGGCCCGTTGCACGGAGAGTGATGCAATAGGCCTTCCTTCCCCTGGCTGCAGGCACCAGTTTTCCTCCGGCTCCCGGGACCCAGGCCACAGCGGATCCTTCAGTCTTTGCTCTGTGCCTGCGTATGCAAATAAACCCGCCATTTTTGTTGGGTTAATTTGCATACTCACTCCTGGTTGGCTGGTGGGCGTCACGGAGGTACGGTCAGTTTGCATCTTTCTCTTTTATTGGTGTAGATTGACTTCAGAGAGGGAGAGAGAGAGATAGAAACATCCATGATGAGAGAGAATCATCCATTGGCTGCCTCCTGCACCCCCCCCCCTACTGGGGATCGAGCCGGTAACCCCGGCAGGTGTCCTGATGGAAGTCAAACCGTGACTAGAGGAAGTCCTGCTTTCTCAGGGCTCCTGTGGGACAGGTGGTGGGTGGGGCTGGAGAGCTGAGGCCCCTGGGAGCAGCCCTCATCAGATGACTGTGGGGTTGGGGGTGGTTGGGCACCTGCCCCAGGACCTTTGCACGGTCTGTGGGCTCCACTGCCCATGCACCACTGCTGCCTTCCTGCCCAAACGCATTGCCCTTCCCCCGCAGGTGTCCCCTGGGGTTCTCACCCATCAACCACCTGAGCTCGGTTCCTCTCTCAGGCTCCGCTCTAGGGAAATCTAAGTGCAGGCGACTCCGTATCTTGGAGCCCAGGTGTAGGCGCAGCCATTCACATTTTAAAACCACAGCCGTGAGGCCCAGCTCAGTGATTGAGCATCAGCCTATGAACCAGGGGGTCACGGTTGGATTCTCTCTCCTCATGGATGTTTCTGTCTCTCACTCCCTCTCCCTTCCTCTCTGAAATCAATAAAAATATATTAAACAAAACAATACAAAAAAAAAAACAAAACAGACAGTTGTCACCCATGGTCTGGAGGGTGTGGCTTTGACCAGCACAGAGAAACCCGATTTGATCTCATTAAAGTCTCATTATTTTTCCCCCCTATCTGCTTCATACATGTCGCATGAGGACGGCAAATCAATTGCTCTACAAGTCGGAAATCTGGCCCTCCAGGAAATAATATCCTTGAGGGGGAAATAGCCCCAGAGAACGAACGCGTGGGGAGCGCCTCCCGGTCTGAGCAACGTGACTAACTGGGCCGCGTTCTCAGCAGAAACGATTCAGTGTGGATCGGGGCGGGGGCGGGGAGAGGCGACCCTGGCTTCTCAGCCCCTGTCCCCTGCGTCCGTCCGCATCCTGGTCCCCAGTCCCCCCTCGTATCCATGACAACTTCCGCCTTTCAGAGGACAAATGCTTTTTGGAAAACCCCCCTCCCTGCGATCCTTTGCCGTAACTGGCCACTGGAGGAATCATGGTGCTGCTCGCTCCCTCCCCGTCACCCATCCCCCGGCTGGAAGAGATCGATACCGAGTGCCAGCGAAATCGGGAGTGGCTGGGTTACTGGCTGTGAGCACCCGAAGTTCCTGTAGGTGCACAGGTGGGAATGAGTCTCTTAGGGTCCCTCAGAGTCTCAGGTGAATTTCTTAAATATATATATTTTATTGATTTTTTTACAGAGAGGAAGAGAGAGGGATAGAGAGTTAGAAACATCGATGAGAGAGAAACATCGATCAGCTGCCTCCTGCACGCCCCCCACTGGAGATGTGCCCACAACCAAGGTACATGCCCTTGACCGGAATCGAACCTGGGACCATTGAGTCCACAGACCGATGCTCTATCCACTGAGCCACACTGGTTAGGGCCTCAGGTGAATTTCTTTAAATGTAATGTGCTTATATTATAATGGATGGGGAAGACAGTATTCCATATCCTATACACTGAGTGGCCAGATTATTATGATCTCTGAATGCATAATAACCTGGCCACTCAGTGTGTATATATATATATATTATATTAGAGGCCCGGTGCATGAATTCGTGCATGGGTGGGGTCCGGCCAGCCTGGCCACGGGGAGGGGACATGGGTGGTTGGCCGGCCTGCCTGCTGGTCGAACTCCTGGTCGAGGGGACCATTTGCATATTAGCCTTTTATTCTATAGGATCGACATGGAGTGGCCAGATGATTATGCGTTCAGAGATCATCATCATCATCTGGCCACTCGGTGTATAATACAAACGTAGTATGCAAATTGTCCCCTCCACCGGGAGTTCGACCAGGGGGCGGGGCCGGCCGGGGGAAGGGAGGGAGGCCCGGGCCAGCAGCCGGTAGGGATCGTACCAGTGCACGAATTTGGTGCGCTGGGCCTCTAGTACTAGATAAACGACGAAAACAAACCAACTAGACTTACAAAGAGACTTCAAACACCTGCTTGTCGCCCTGGCCGGTGTGGCTCGGTGGATAGAGCGTCGGCCTGCGGACGGAAGGGTCCCGGGTTCGATTACGGTCAAGGGCATGTACCTTGGTGGCGGGCACATTCCCAGTAGGAGGATGTGGAGGAGGCAGCTGATCGATGTTTCTCATCGATGTTTCTAACTCTCTTCCTCTCTGTAAAAAAATCAATAAAATATATTTTAAAAAATAAAAATAAAAAGATCAATGAGCCCTGGCCGGTGTGGCTCAGTGGATAGAGCGTCGGCCAGCGTGTTCCGATTCTCCGATTCTCGTTTCGTTTATTTCCTTGGGCACCATCCCTTCCGCGGCGAGGAGTACCTCCCGGGTTAGGATGTAATTGTGCAAGACAAGGTGAGCTTGCAAACGAGGGAGAGGGAGAGAGAAGGGGGTGGGGGGAGGAGAGAGAGAGCGAGAGAGAGAGAGAGAGAGAGAGAGAGAGAGAGAGAGAGAGAGGAGCTATAAATAGGAGATCTTCATTTTAGTCATTTAAAAACTGATTCTGAAAGTATCTGGCCTTTTGCGTGTGCTCACATCTCTGCAGAAGACTTCCTACCCTCCCCCGGCTGCCCCCACCCCCGCCCCCAGCTGTGCAAACACTGTCTGTTGTGAAATCCAAGCTGTGGGGACGCTTTCTCTGAAATTGGAGCTGGTCGGGGTGGGGAGGAGGGGGCGATGCAATGGGGGCCAGAAAGAGCCGCCTTGGAGAAGGAAACGGCAGAGAGGAAGAGGCTCCTGTGAGGCCTCCTGATCCCCAGGTGTGTCTCCGGGGATCCCCGCGGATTCCCGGTGAGCTCGGCACGCACAGGTTTTATTTCTAACACGCGTGGTCCCAGGCCTGCCTCCCCGTCTCCTCCTGGCTCCGTCTCCCATCCTCCTCTGACTCCCGTCCTCCTCCGGGACCTCCATAGCCGGGCAGAGGCCACAGGACAGCAAGGGGGCACCTGCTGGCCTGGGTCCCCACAGAGGGGCCGGGGCCGTGCATGGGGGGGGGGTGCGGGGGGCGCCCAAAGGGACTCACGAGGGCGCCGCCGACCCCCGGGGCGGCAGTGGGTTTGCAAGAGCAGGAATGGCTCTTGAAACCAGACACGAAAGACCCACGTGCTGGTGAAGGGTTATTCCCCACGAGAAGCTCGCCTGAATATTACTATTCTCTGTGGACTGTTTTTAAAAATATATTTTTTATTGAATTTTTTTTTTTTTACAGAGAGGAAAGGAGAGGGATAGAGAGTTAGAAACATCGACGAGAGAGAAACATCCATCAGCTGCCTCCTGCACGCCCCCCACTGGGGATGTGCCCGCAACCCAGGTCCATGCCCTTGACCGGAATCGAACCCGGGACCCTTCAGTCTGCAGGCCGACGTTCTATCCACTGAGCCACACCGGTTAGGGCTGTGTACTTTTTAAAAATATATATTTTTTATTGATTTCAGAGAGGAAGGGAGAGGGGGAGAGAGAGAAACATCCATGATGAGAGAGAATCATGGATCGGCTGCCCCCTGCACGCCCCACACTGGGGATCAAGCCCACAACCCGGGCCTGTGCCCTTGAGCGGAATCGAACCTGGGACCCTTCAGTCCGCAGGCCGACGCTCTATCCACTGAGCCACACCGGCTGGGGCTCCCTCGTTATGTGTGTGTGTGTGTGTGTGTGTGTGTGTGAAGATGAAATTCACATCCCATAAAATTAGCCACTTTAACACGTGCAACTCAGCGGCATTGAGCGCGCTCACAGCGTGGCCCCGCCTTCCTCTGTGTCTGGGCGGGAAACATCCCATCATCCCTGAGGGGAATCAGGACCGCTTGACACAGTCAGGCCTCCTCCCATCCCCGCCTCGCTCCAGCCCTGGGCCACCGCCACTCGGCTTTCCGTTGCTAACGATTCACTCTTCCAGCCATTCCCTGTGAATGGAGTCACGGGACCGTGATCTTCTGTCTCTGGATTCTTTCACTCAGCGCTTCCCCCCCTTCACCCCTGCCAAGGTCCATCCACAGTGTAGCAGGGGTCAGTAATTGGTTCCATTTATCTATACACTAGAGGCCCGGTGCACAAAATTCGTGCACAGGTCGGGGTGTCCCTCAGCCCAGCCTGCACCCTCTCCAATCTGGGATCCCTCTCACAATCCAGGACTGCTGGTTCCCAACCGCTCGCCTGCCTGCCTTCCTGATTGCCCCTAACCGCTTCTGCCTGCCAGCCTGATCACCCCCTAACCACGCCCCTGCCAGCCTGATCGACACCTAACTGCTCCCCTGCAGGCCTGGTTGCCCTTAACTGCCCTCCCCTGCAGGCCTGGTCTCCCCCAACTGCCCTCCCCAGCAGGCCTGGTCTCCCCCACCTGCCCTCCCCTGCTGGCCTGGTCTCCCCCAACTGCCCTCCCCTGCAGGCCATCTTGTGGCACCCATCTTTGACCACATGGGGGCGGCCATCTTGTGTGTTGGAGTGATGGTCAATTTGCATATTACTCTTTTATTAGATAAGATATAAAAGCGTAAGCGACCATTCGGCCATGGGACCATGGGACCGTTCCACCATTCGACCATTCGACTGGTAGCTATGACGCACACTGACCACCAGGGGGCAGACGCTCAACGCACAGGCATGGAAACATGGAGCAGACTGATGAATCTCAGAGGGAAGAGGGGAGGGGGAGGGCAGGAAGAGATTAACCAAAGACCTTATATGCAGACTAGAGGCCCGGTGCATGGATTCGTGCACCGGTGGGGTCCCTTGGCCTGGCCTGCACCCTCTCTCAATCCAGGACCCCTCAGGGGATGTCGGAGAGCCGGTTTCAGCCATATTCCCGCAGGCCAGGCTGAGGGACCCCATCGGTGCATGAATGCATGCACCGGGCCTCTAGTATATATATATATAAGCCTAAGCTACCGATACCAACAGTCTCCTTGCACTGGCCACCAGGGGGCAGACGCTCAATGCAGGAGCTGCCCCCTGGTGGTCAGTGCACTCTGACAGCCAACCTCCCGCAGCCGGCCAACCTCCCACCATCCCTCCCATGGTCCCTCCCGCTGGCTGGCCGGCCCTGATCAGCCCCGATCGCCGGCCAGGCCTAGGGACCCCTCCTGGGCACTCCCATCCTATATATAATAAAGAGCGAATATGCTAATTAGACCGGATGGCGGAACGACCTGCTGGAACGACCTTCTGGAACGGCTTTCCAGAACAACCAGTGGGCGGGGCCTCGAGGCCGCCGGGCTGGGGGGGGCCAAGCCCCTTGCACAGATTTTGTCCACCAGGCCTCTAGCTTTAAAATAAAAGCAGTTCTAAGTGAAGAATCATTATTTTAAGCACTCGCTGGGCAGCTCAGCTATGTATTGAGCACCTACTGTGTGCACGGCCCCGTACCGTCCTTACTCTCAAAGGGGTCCCTGGCTTGCCCTGTCCACCCGGTTCTCGGAGGCAGAGGCGGGGACCCGGGCACAGCCAGTAGAAGGCGCATGCTCAGCGATTGCTTGTGCCCGGCCGGTGTGGCTCAGTGGCTGAGTGTTGACCTATGAACCAGGAGGGCACATGCCCAGGTTGTGAGCTCGATCCCCAGTAGAGGGCGTGCAGGAGGCAGCCAATGTATGTATTTCTCTCGTTGATGTTGCTCTCTCTCTCTCTCTCTCCCCGCCTCTCCCGTTTTCTCTGAAACCAATAGCTTACCTAATAATAGACAAACATGTAAACTGACCGTACCTCCGCGACGCCCACGGCCCAGCAGAGTGAGTATGCAAATTAACCCAACAAAGATGGCGGGATAATTTGCATACGCAGGTGCATAGTGGCGGGACGCCTGCTGTGGTTTGTAGGGTGTGCACTTAGGAAAGGCCGGTGGGGATCCCCCCGGGAACGGATTGAAACCTGGGGAACTCCTTTGTTTTCAGGGACCCCTCAGCCCTGCTCTGAAGGCCTTTCACCTGATGGCACGAGGCCCACCAGGCCCCCGGGCTAACCTCCCTGCCTGAAGGTCAACTGATTATGGACCTCAATCACATCGTCTACAGAACGCCTCCTCAGCGACTCCTGGATTCCTGTTGGCAGTGGGTTGAATTTTGCCCCCCCTGCCCCTCTCCCCAAAAAAGATATATTCAGGTCCTAACCCCTGTCACCTATGTAAGTACCTATGTAAGTGACATTATTATTATTATTTTTTAATATGGAAAGGGCAGAAAGAGTTGACTTTTTTTTTTTTCTTTAATCCTCACCCAAGAATATTTGCCCATTATTTTTACAGAGAGTGGAAGGGAGCGGGAGAGAGAGAGAGAGAGAGAGAGAGAGAGAGAGAGAGAGAGGAAACATTGATGTGAGAGAGACACATTGGTTGGTTGCTTCCTGCACGGGATCGAGCCTGCAACCTAGGTACGTGCCCTTGACCATCATCGAACCCGGGACCCTTCGGACGCTCTCTCCACCGAGGCAAATTGGCTGGGACTGGAAGTGACTTTGTTTGGAAATAGGGTCTTTGAAGATGGAAGGGAGTTAACAGGAGGTCCCCCTGGATTGGGGGGGGGGGCCCAAGTCCTGTGACGGGTGTCCTTATAAGAGAAGGGAGAGCCCTGGCCGGTGTGGCTCAGTGGATAGAGCGTCGGCCTGCAGACTGAAGGGTCCCGGGTTCGATCCCGGTCAAGGGCACATGCCCGGGTTGTGGGTTCGGTCACCAGTGTGGGGGGCGTGCAGGAGGCAGCTGATGGGTGATTCTCTCTCTCCTCATGGATGTTTCTCTCTCTCTCTCCTCTCCCTGCCTCTCTGAAATCAATAAAGAAATATGTTTTTTTTAAAAAAAAGAGAGAGAGAAAGGAGAGGGAGATTTGGAGACACACACACACACACACACATGCACACGCACACACACGCACATGGACGTCACGTGAAGAGGACGGTGGGCAGACGGGGGCCTGTTTATCCGTGCTTCTGTTGGCGTCACCTGGCCGCCCCCGGGCTTTGACAGCCACGGGTAAAGCACGGTGCACGCAGGTGGCCGTGTGTGGGGCCTGTCGTTCCATTTCTCTCGGGCGTGCACGTGGGAGGGATCGCTGCAGTGTAGCTGGGACGGCCCCGTACGGTTTGGGGGAAATCGTAACTGTCGCCCGTCACGTGCTCTTTGAGGAAAGGCAGGTGGCATTTCCCACGTGTTGGGGGACCCTGCTGGGTGGGTGGGCTCTGAAATTGTTCCCTGAGTGGGAAGAATTATCTCCTGCCACAGAGTTTGGGGTCCGAGGAGCTGGATTTGAGTTTGCCTGTGCCCCCCTTTTATTTTATTTTTAAATATTTTTTTTATTTTTAAATATATTTTATTGATATTTTACAGAGAGGAAGGGAGAGGGATAGAGAGTTAGAAACATCGATGAGAGAGAAGCATCCATCAGCTGCCTCCTGCACACCCCCCGACTGGGGATGTGCCCACAACCAAGGTACATGCCCTTGACCGGAATCGAACCCGGGACCCTTCAGTCCGCAGGCCGATGCTCTATCCACTGAGCCACACCGGTTAGGGCTTTAAATGTATTTTTATTGCTTTCAGAGAGGAAGGGAGAGGGAGGGAGAGAGAGAGAAACATCAATGATGAGAGAGAATCATGGACCGGCTGCCTCCTGCATGCCCCCTACTGGGGATCGAGCCCACTACTCGGAATCGAACCCGGGACCCTTCAGTCCACAAGCCGATGCTCTATCCACTGAGCCACACCAGCTAGGGCTCAGAATTCTTGAAACATTTGACTATTTAACATCGCCCGTTCCTGGTGTGACCCTCTGTATTATTTTATTCTACAGGCCCGGTGCATGAAATTCGTGCCAGGGGCTCGGCCCTCACAGCCCCGGCTTCATCCAGAAGGTCATCCGGACAGTCATTCCGTTATTCGGCCGTCTGGTCTAATTAGCATATTACGCTTTTATTATTACAGATATTGTTATGCATCATTTTATGCACAATATCCACTAAATTGGCAAAGAAATGGCTACAAAATTCTTCCCTCAAATTTTTAACCTTTTTTTCTTTTTAATAAGTAGGGCTTTCCTTTTTATTTTTTAAATATATTTTTATAGATTTCAGGGAGGAAGGGAGAGGAGAGAGAGAGAGAGAGAGAAACATCAGTGAGGAGAGAGAGTCATGGATCGGCTGCCTCCTGCACGCCCCCTACTGGGGGATGGAGCCCGAAACCCGGGCCTGTGCCCTTGACCGGGAATCGAACCCTGACCTCCTGGTTCCTAGGTCGATGCTCAACCACCGAGCCACGCCGGCCGGGCCTCCTCTGAAGTTTGGAGATAAAAGTCCTTGCCCTCCGGTGTGGCTGGGAGGATCAAGTTCGATCCTGGGCACGAACAGCCCCCACCCAAAGGCACGGTGCGGGCCGTGTTCGGATGATGTGAACGGCATGTCACCTTCCGAGTGGAAAATCATGGCAGCGACCCCCGTGCCTGCGTCCGGGTCTGCTCGGGCCGCCATAACACGGCACGCGGACCGGTCGGTTAAACCACAGATGTGTTTGCTCGCCACCGGAGGCTGCGTGTCGGAGCCCAAGGCGTGGGAGGGCCGTTTCCTCCCGAGTCCTCGGCAAGCCTTCGTCGGCACGCAGCCTTCCCCGTCCCGTGTCCTCACACGGCGTCCCTCTGTGTCGGTCCGTGTCCTAATCGCTTCCTGTGGGGTTTTACAGGCCAATTTAGTACACACGGAGTGGCCAGATGATGATGGTCTCTGAACGCATAATAACTTGGCCACTCAGTATATATACACATTAGAGGCCCGGTGCGTGAATTTGTGCATGGGTGGGGTCCGGCCAGCCTGGCCAGGGGGCGGGGACATGGGCGGTTGGCCGGCCTGCCTGCTGGTCGAACTCCTGGTCGAGGGGACCATTTGCATATTAGCCTTTTATTCTATAGGACAGACACGGAGTGGCCAGATGATTATTATGCGTTCAGAGATCATCATCATCTGGCCACTCAGTGTGTATAGTACAGAGAGGTCCCCTCCTCCCTCCCTTCCCCCCTCCCGACACACACACATGGTTAGCATCTCTGGCCTGACCAGAGCGACTCAGTGGTTGAGGGTTGACCTATGAACCAGGAGGTCACAGGTTGATTCCCGGTCAAGGGCACAGGCCCGGGTTGCGGGCTCGATCCCTAGTGTGGGGCGTGCAGGAGGCAGCCGATCCATGGTTCTCTCTCCTCGTGGATGTTTCTATCTCTCTCCCTTTCCCTTCCTCTCTGAAATCAATAAAAATACATTACAAAGAACAGTTAACATCTTTGCTAAGTGCGATGCATTTGTTACAGTTAATAAATGGAGACCTCATGTGTCCAGGTTGCGGGTTCGATCCCCAGGGCATTTACGGGAGTCAACTAATCTACACTAATAAAAGAGAAATATGCAAATTGACCGTACCTTCCCGACGCCCACCAGCCAATCAGGAGTGAGTATGCAAATTAACCCAACAAAGATGGCAGATTAATTTGCATACACAGGTTTCTGAGCAGTGGGGGCAGGATGCTTGCCTTGTCACCATGCCGATGATGCAGGCGTTCCACAGCGCCCCAGCCGCTCTGGGCCTCTGGGCAGCGTGGGAAGGCGGAAAGCTGGCCAGAGTGAAGGCAGTGCCCCCAGCCAGGGGAAGGAAGGCCCATTCTTGCAGGAATCTTCGTGCATCGGGCCTCTAGTGAATGTATAAATAAGTGGAACAACAAACACAACAGTGTTTCTCTCTCTCTCTCTCTCTCTCTCTCTCAAATCAATAAAAAAAATAAACAAACCGTTATGGGGTAGCCTTCTCCGCCTGGCCTCTCTCACGCAGTCGTGTGCGGCTAAGGGTCCTCAGGTCCGTCCATGGTCCCATCGCTCATTTCTTCTTCGTGAGTAACAGTCGGCTGCCCGGATGGACCGCACCGAGCTTGTGCCCTGCCCTCCTGCGGGACCCACTGGTGGCTTCGGAGTGCTGGCCACCGCGGGGAACGCGGCGAGAAGCGTTCCTGTGTGGGCTTTCGCGTGGACATACGTTTTCGGGTCCGGACCCAGGAAACGCGGCTGCGGGCTTGTACGATGACGCTGTTCCGTGTTGCAAGGCCAGGCCCAACTGTCTTCCAAAGCGGCCAGCCCGTCTTAGCACCTGGCGTTGTCATAAAAAAAAAAAAAAAAAAAAAAAGGATCTGTTTGGCCACGTGAATAGCCGTGTAGGGGTTTTTCCTAGTGGTACATGAGGTTCGGCATCTTGGGTTAGAGAGTTAGAAACATCGATGAGAGAGACACATCCATCAGCTGCCTCCTGAACACCCCCCACTGGGGATGTGCCCGCAACCAAGGTCCATGCCCTTGACCGGAATCGAACCCGGGACCCTTCCGTCCACAGGCCGACGCTCTATCCACTGAGCCACACCGGTTAGGGCTTTTTTTTTTTGTCTTTTCATTCTCTTAACGGTGTCTTTTGCAGAGCAGACATTTTTAATTTTAATGAAGTTCAAGGTCTCAGAAAAAATTTTTTTTCCCCATGAGCCATGCTTTTGGTGTTGCATTTATAACGTCATTGGTAAACGCAAGGTCATCTAATGTTTCCTCCTAGGTTATCTTCTAGAAGTTTTATCCTTTTGCTTTGTACATTTTTTAAAAAAAAGATGAAAACATTTTTTTATTTACTGATTTGAGAGAGAGATGAGGAGGAGGAGGAGGAGGAGGGGGAGTGAAGGAGGTAAGGAGGGGGAGGGGGAGGAGGGGGAGGGAAGGGGGAGGGGTGGGGAGGGGGAAGGGAGCGAGAAAAACAGTGATTTCTGTTCCACGTCTTCATGCATTTGTTGGCTGTGTCTGGCACGTGCCTGCAACCTTGGTCTATGGGGACCACAGTCCAACCCACTGAGCTACCTGGCCAGGGCTGCTTTTGTTAATTCCATTGTGTTCATTTCTGTGCAAAGTGTACGTGTGATCTGTGGCTAGATTTATTTTTATTTTTTTAAATGTAATGCTGATGGCATTGCTTGCAAGCAGGTTCTGAGATTCCGGCTCCGTCAGCCATCAGAAGTCATTGTTGCAAAAACAGAGGAACAATGTAGCGAAGTGATTGTTGCAAACAGAGGAACAATGTAGCGAGTTCAGGTGGCGATCAATGCTGGTCGAGGGCTTGCATCAGCCTGCACTTGTGTCTGCACGCAGGGCCCCTCCCTCCTCCTCCTCCTCCTCCTCCTTCCCCTCTTCCTCTTTCCTCCCACCTCAGGGGCCTGCAGGCTGGAAGAGATACAATGAAACCGGCTCCTTTGCCACCTACCACCCCCCACCTCGCTTTTCAGGAAGAGGAACAGCAGGGATGTTCTGATACACATGGGGGGGGGGGGCGGTACTTACCCCGCCTTAAGGTCTGGCTAAGCTCCGTGGGGGCCCAGGGTCCCCTGAGTCTGTGATAAAAACACAGCCCCTGTTGGGGAGCACACACACTCGGTTGGAAAGTCTGAAGGAGGACATGCTGATCACAGGGAAGTGTGTGGACGCCCGCCTGCCCTGGTGATCGGTGACTTAGGGGCGACGTAGGGGAGGGTCCAAGGCGGCGCCCCTAGTTGTTCCTTGACCTTTCGCAGCCAGCCTGTGCAGGGCAGACCCCCTGGGTGTTGACTGGAATCCGTACCCCTAATCCCCGGGTGCCCTTGCCTAGAGGGGAGTGGAAGCACAGGTGTCCCCGCAATATTATCACCCCGCTGACTGCATCGAAAGGTAAAAATTCCAATGCAGGCCTCCGGAGCAGGCGATCGGGGCTGCTCTGGCTGCTAAAGCCGGGGGGCCCCTTACCCCTCTCCTGCAGAGTCCAACGGTGTCTGAGCAATCTGTTCATCCGGGGTTCAGGGGCTGCAAACACCCCTAATCGGCAAGCGGGGCGATTGGGGACATGACGGAAGAGCAGCCGTATACCTTGGCGTGAGGATTCCCCTCTCTTTCCCAGCCTTTATTTATTGATTAAAAAAATATATATTTTCTATTGATTTCAGAGAGGAAGGGAGAGGGTGAGAGAGAGAGAGAGAGAGAGAGAGAGACATCCATGATGAGAGAGAATCTTGGATCGGCTGCCTCCTGCACGCCCCACACTGGGGATCGAGCCCGCAACCCGGGCATGTGCCCTCGGCCGGAATCGAACCCGGGACCCTTCAGTCCAAAGGCTGATGCTCTACCCATTAAGCCAAACCGGCCAGGGCTATTCATTGATTTTTTAAAATATATTTTCTAGCCCTAACCGGTTTGGCTCAGTGGATAGAGCGTCTGCCTTTGGGCTGAAGGGTCCCAGGTTCGATTCTGGTCAAGGGCATGTACCTTGGTTGCGGGCACATCCCCAGTGGGGGGGGAGGGGGTGCAGGAGGCGGCTGATCGATGTTTCTCTCTCATCGATGTTTCTAACTCTCTATCCCTCTCCCTTCTTCTCTGTAAAAAATCAATAAAATATATTTAAAAAAAATATATATATTTTTCTATTGATTTTCGAGAGGAAGGGAGAGGGAGACAGAAACATCCACGAAGAGAATCATGGATTGGCTGCCTCCTGCACGCCCTGTACTGGGGATTGAGCATGAAACCAGGCATGTGCCCTGACGGGGGTCGAACCCAGGATCCTTCAGTCCGCAGGCTGACGCTCTATCCGCTGGGCCACACCGGATATGGCGGGCCAGTTTTATTTTGTGTGTGTGTGTTTTTTGTTTTTTTTTTTTGCTGCGCGGCTACTCGAGAGTGTGCGGTAGCCGAGGGCCGGGCCTGCCGCCCGGCGCTTAAAGCGGTACCGCTGTCAACTCGTTATTTACTTTCCAGGCCTGAGTGACCCGGCAGGGCGAAGGGAGGCGCGTCCCGCAGCCGCGATGTGACCCGCCAGGCGGAAAAAACGCCGCGCGGCCTTCCGCCGGCGGTGGGGGCGGGGGAGCACGTGCGAAGCGGGGCCGGGTTGCATCATGAGCTCGCTCGCTCGCTCGCTCGGGGCTGCCGTTGCACCCTGGGTTTTTCGGGGTGCCCGTCGCCGCTCGGCACCCGCAGGGCAGGCTCCCGGGGAGGCCCCGCCACGTCCTTTTTTTGGGGGGGGGCCTGGCGAGGCCCCCGGTAGATAATAAGGCCCCAGGGGTTCTGCTGATTCACAAGTGCGGAGACGGTGGAAGTGGGGGTTCTCGCGGATGAGCTCTGTGAGGACCGCTCTGCACCCCCGATGGCGGGGTGCAGCCGGGCCTGGCAGGGTCACCCGCAGGCCCGCCTGTCGGATGGAGGCCCAGTCCCTGAACAACATGCCTGGGGCCCCCCCCCCTCCCCCTCCCCGGCCCGCAGCACAACAAACGGTCCAGTGTCCCAGCAAAGAGCAAGGGAGGTGACGGGCTGCAGCGCCGAGTGCCCTGGGCTCGGGGCTCCGCAGACACCGAAGTGGGGGGGGCAGCTTGTAGAGAATCTCCCGCAAAGCAGACCCCGGGGGCGCAGGGGGAGGGCGCGGGGCCCGTGGGATCAGGGCCGCGAGGGGGGCGTAGGTGTCAGGGACTGGAGGGGAGGCGGGGGCACCCGGGGCTGGGGTGTCCAGGGCTGGGCCCGGGGAGCCATGGCAACAGGAAACACGTTGGAAGAATGCCCGCCGCCTGCAGCCTGGGGGTGGGGGTGGGGGGCAGGGAGAGGGGGGCCCCCACCCCCCAGCTGCTGGCCTCCACCCCGGTGTGTCTGAGCCTCTTTCTCCCCCCAAGCACTTCGGGCTCGGCCCAGGAGGTGGTTTGTAAGGTCGAGGCCTCCCCCACTTTGGGGGGAGGGGAGAGTATTGGGGTGTCCTCCAAGCCGCCGGTTTTGAGGGCGGTGCCCCTTGGGGGCAGGTTGCAGGGGTTCTGTGAGGGCAGCCGGGCGGCCTCTCCTTGGAGGTGGGGGCGGGGAACACTCCAGGACTGACCCGGGTTCCCCTCTCCTGTGGACACCCTGGGGTGGGGGGTTGGCCCCGGCCTCCCCTCTTCCCCCCCCACCCCCCGCAGCCGGGTAAAGGCTGCGTTTGGGACGGGGTTGGGGAAGGCCAGTGTCCCCTCCAACCTCCCTGGAGGCCACGGGGAGGGACAGGGTTCAGAGCAAGTAGGGAGATGTCCGGTCCCCTCACCCCGCCTAGAAGGTGGGGGACCAGGGGGAGCCCGGGGTGAGGGCTGTGCAGGGGCGCAGGGTCCCTGCGGTGGAGAGGGGTGCATGGGGGCGCGGGTCCTCCCCAGAGGCCTTGGGGTGAGGGCTGTGCAGGGGCGCAGGGTCCCTGCGGTGGAGAGGGGGCTGGATGGGGGCGCGGGTCCTCCCCAGAGGCCTTGGGGTGAGGGCTGTGCAGGGGCGCAGGGTCCCTGCGGTGGAGAAGGGGTGCATGGGGGCGCGAGTCCCAGAGGCCTCGGGGTGAGGGCTGTGCAGGGGCGCAGGGTCCCTGCGGTGGAGAGGGGTGCATGGGGGCGCGGGTCCTCCCCAGAGGCCTTGGGGAGGGGCTGCGCCGGGCGCGGGCTCCGCGTCCCGTCCTCGAGGGGGAAGGGCAGGCCTGGGGTCCCTCTCCCCCGCGGGGGAGGGGCTGCTCGGGGGCGCGGGGGCCCCTCCCGGGCGTGGGGCGGGCCGGGCGGCGGCGGCGGCCCCTCTGGCAGTCCTCCCGGCCGGGGTCGGCGCTCTGGCGGCGGCCGCTCCCCCCGGAGGTCACTGCCCGCGCCGGTCCCGCCCGCGGCCCCGCCCTCCGCCGCCGCCGCCGCCGCTCCCGCCCGGCCCCCGCCCCTCCGCGCTCGGGAGCCTGGAGCCGCCCGCGCCCCCGCCCGCCGCCGCCGCAGCGCCCGCGCCGCCGTTCGCCGCCGAAACTTTCCTGCGCCCGCGCCCCTGGGACCCGGCGGCGGGCGGGGCGGGCGGCCCGGGGGGCGCGCGGCTGCTGCGGGGCCGGCCCTCCTCGGCCTCGGCTCGGCCAGGCGGCGGGCCTCGCGGAGGGAGGCTGGGCGCGGCGGCGCCTCCGAGTGGCCCAGCCCGCGGCGAGGTGAGTGCGCGGGCCCGGCCGGCGGGAGGGCGCGGGGCGGGGGGCGCCAACTTCTGGGGCGCGCGGGGGTCTGGCCGGCGGCTCGGGGCGCCCGGGAGGGCCGGCCCCCCGCTGTCCCCGGGGCTCGGGCCGGGGCTCGGCGCGCTCCCCGGGTTCGGGCTGAACAATGCCCCGGCGGGGCCGCTCCCCGAAGTGCCGGCGCGTGGTGCGCGCGCGGAGCCGGGGGGCGGGGGGGGCCTTTGTTCGGGGCGGGGGAGGCGGCCGGCAAGTTCGGGGAGACGCTGGACCTGCCCCCCGCCCCCCCCTCCGGCGCCTTTTGTCCGCCGCCCCCGGGGCTGGGGGGCGAGTCTGCGGCGCCGCGGGCTCCCCCGTGGGGGAGGGGCGCCCCATTCATCCGCGGGCGCGGGCCGGCCCGCCCGGGACCCGGTGGCCGGCGGAGTGAGTGCCCTGCCCGGCGGGGCCCCGCGCTGCCCCGCGTCCCGGGAAACTGTCACGGAAGTCGGGAGCCCCCGGGCCGAGCGAGGGGACCGGGCTGAGGGGTGACATGGGGGAGGGGGGCGGGGCGCCCCTGTTCCGGCGCGGCCTGGGAGGCTGCAGACCTGTTGCTCACGGGCTGGGGGAGGGGTGACCCCAGATCCGGAACCCGGGCCCTGCTCCCCGGGGGACGGTCCCCTCCGGGGGGCGGGGAGGGCTGAGCTCCGACGCGGGCAGTGCGTCTTCGGGGTCGGTCCGGGCCGCGGGGTACGTGACAACTCGGGGTGCCCGAGGCCCGCCCGCGCCGGGATGGGGCCTGGGCTTCACGTGCGTCGCCGGCCTGTGCGCAGTCGGGCGCGGCCCGGCCCGCTCCCCGCACGGCCGCGCGCCCTCCCCGCCGCGTGCATGGGGGACCCCGCCGAGCGGGAGTCGGGGTGCGTTTCCTCTCCCCCCGGTGGACGTGGAGGAGCGAACCCCCAGAGACACAAAAAGGCAGCCCCCGGCGCCTCCGCGGCTGTCTCCGCTCGGCGTGGTCACGTGGGGCCCGCCCCGACTTGTGGCTGGTTGGCTCCGGCTCCGCGCCGCCCGGTCCCGGCGGGGAGGGGCGCGCAGGGGGCGGGCCGGACGGGGAGGGCGCGCCGGGCTGAGGTCCCCGGCCCCGGGGCTTCGGGGTCCGGACGGCTGTGATGATGGTTAAAAAGTTTACAGTTAAGTTTTTTCCTGGAAAAGACGCGATTGGGGGGGAAAAAGAGAGGAGAAGGTTGAAGTCCTGGAGACGGTGCGTTATTCTCTGGACGCGCACGTGCGCCCTGGGCGGCCGGTGTGGTGGGTTTGGTGGGTTTGGGCACGTTTGGGGGGGAACCCGGCGGGAGGGGGCGGGAGGAGTCTTTCGGGGATACACGTCGGAGCTCGTCCTTGACCTTCGCACGAACACGGCCCCTGGTGGGGGGAGTGGATTCCAGGTCTCCAGTCCGCGCGCCCTTGGCGAGGGAGGGAGCGGGTTGGTGGGGGTTTTACTGGGAGGGGTGCCTTTTGCCTTCTTAAGGTGGGCGCAGTGATTTCCGCCCTGTCGGTGGTTTTTCTAGAAGAAATACTAGCCCAGCCCAGGAACCAGGAGGTCACCGGTTCGATTCCGGGTCCGATTCTTGGTCCAGGGCGCAGGCCCAGGTTGGCGGCTGGATCCCCAGTGCGGGGCGCGCAGAAGGCAGCCGATCCATGATTCCCTCTCATCGTGGATGTTTCTCTCTCTCTCCCTCCCTCTCCCTTCCTCTCTGAAGTCAATAAAAAATATATATTTATATAAAAGAAGAAATAATAGCCCTGCCCGTGTGGCTCAGTGGTTGAGCATCAACCTATGAGCCTGAGGATTATGGTTCGATGCCCAGGTGGGGGTGGGGGGGCGTGCAGGAGGCAGCCCATCCATGATTCTCTCTCCTCATGGATGTTTCTCTCCCTCTCTCTCCCTTCCTCTCTGAAATCAATAGTAAATATATATGTATTTTTTAAAAAGGAGGCTACATCCAATAAGTTAAAATTTCACCACCAAAGACATTTTAAAAATAGTTCCAACCAGGAAGCGAGACTCCGGTCATTCTGTAAACATTTTTTTTTTTTTAAGTTGGAAAGATAAACTTTTTTCCGTAACTGTCCTTAGTGGGAAGGAAGCCGCTGGAGGGTGGCTGTGAGAGTCCCCTCGGGGCCTCCCCTCCTGGGCTGTCCGCTCCTGGCCACCCGCTCCGACCTCACCGGCCACACGGCCGGGGGAGACCCACCAGGACCTCAGGAAAAGCTGGCTGTGGGCAGGGACTAACGAAGGCGTCACGGTTACAAGAGACAGGAGGCCCGGGTCTGAGAAAGGGGTTCAGATCCCCGGGGGACCAAGGAATCCACTCTCCGGCACCTTCCTTTTTCTTTTTTTAATAATTTTTATTATTGATTTCAGAGAGGAAGGACGAGGGAGACAGAGAAACATCCATGAGGAGAGAGAATCATGGACCGGCTGCCTCCTGCACGCCCCCCACTGGGGATCGAGCCCACAACCCGGGCGTGTGCCCTTGACCGGGAATCGAACCCGGGACCTCCTGGTTCCTAGGTCGACGCTCACCACTGAGCCACACCGGCCGGCCGGGCTCGTCCCCGCCGTCCAATGTTTATGGGGCACCTGCTTGATTGGAGCGTGCGGCCGGGAACCGAAGCCGTGAGAACGCCGAGCGGGACCCAGTTGGAGGTTGAGACGGTGGATGGGGACGGAGATGGAGCTGGGTGTGTGTCGGGGTCGTGTTTTCAACGCTGAGCTCTGGAATTTTCCGGATCACCACGGGTTCTCCACTGGGGGCCGTTGGGAATGCCCGAGGGGGCCACCCCTGGGTGTCCAGTCGACGCACCAGGCCCCGTTCTGGGCAAGGTCGGGGGTGGGGGGGGGTGGGTCCCGAGAAAAACAAATCGAGGACTGGCGTTGTTGAGGCACCGGTGTGTTTTGGGGTGCGGTGTGTTTTGGGGTGCGGGCAGAGCTGGGGATGCTCCCAGTAGGTGGGGCACAGGAACGGACCTGGGAGACCCATGAGGACGCCGGCCACGCGGGCCGCTCGGTGCCGAAACTCAACACGAGCTTTTCAGAGTCCGAGAGGTGATGACGGTGGACGCCTGTCTCTCGCCCGCCCGCCCGCCGCCTCTGGCTCGCTGGTGTTACTTCTGGTCCGTTCCTGGCACCTCCGGGGTTTATTAGGGAGCGGAGCCCCCAGGCAAAAGCGGTCTCCTGTTTCGGGGACCCTCCTCGTCCCCGGCGCCAGGGCGGTTCACCTGGATTTGGGGGTCACCCCGCTGCGGCTCAGAGGCTCGGGAGGGAGCCCGCGATTGAGTGAAGTGCGGTTTACAGGACTCAGCGCCGTGCCAGTCTCTGTCCGCTCCCACGCCGGGTGACTCAGCCCGTTTGGGACAGCCGGCCGCGGCCGCCATGCGTTCTCCTGTCCGTGCCCCTTCCGAGCACCAGCGGGAGGAGGGGGCTGGTCCTGCTTCGAGCCAGGGCTCTCCAGGGCCAGCCCGTGCCCCCATGTCCTGGCGGCCCCCCCCCCGGGGGAGTGCCCATGTGCCCTGGGCTGGGCCTCCTGGCTCCTGGTGGGCAGGGGCCCACCGCTGATGGCCTGGTTTGCAGCCAGCATGCCAGGCTGCTGACGGAGTCTTTGGGCAAATTGGTTTTGTCACTGAGAGGGCAAGAGAGACCAGGCAGTGGATCTCTCAGGCGGGGGGTGAAGGAGACGGGCTTATTCCGGTGCCTGCAGCCCAGCACGCTTGGCTTACGATTGCCCTCCGCCCTGCAGTCAGGGGTTCGGTGTGGAAACGTGTCTCTGTTACTTAGGGTGGTGGGTTTCCAGCCATTCCTTTCTTTTCTATTTTTCCCCCTCTTGTGAAGTAAAATTTCAGGACTGGCATCCGTGTGCACACACACACACAGACACACACACACCTTCTGTTTTCCAGAATTAGTGTGTAACAGGTTATGGATTTCAGCACGTGCATAGATTGGTGTTATCGGAGATGCGGGAACAGCCCAGACCTGTGCAATCTCTCCCTCTGTGGTTCCTGGATCGTCACCCTGACCCGGGACCCGGGACCCTGCCCATCAGCTCTGCTGTCCTGTCCTTGGTCATGTTCGGACGCGGGCAGAAAGTCCCAGTGGCGAGTCCTCCACGCCTCCAGCCCCTCCCGTGACACAGCCCCTTCCCGCGTGGGCACGCATGGTGCTCTCCTCGGCGCGATTGTGCGCCGTGGGTGCCACGGAAAGCAGGAAGCAGCTCAGCGTGTCACTTGTCCTGTGAATATTTGTAAGGAGCCGGAGGGGGAAGCATCGGCCGTCGCGCTGGGGCTGCCGGAGGTTTGCGGTCTCCTCGGCCAGGGGGTGTGCGTTGATGCCCTGACAGAGAACGCTCCGGAACCTGGAAGACACTTAACGCGTAAACTGTGTCAGCAGGTTCGCGCTGCGTCCGGGCGGGCGGTGACTTGCTCAGCACGGAGGCTGGGAAATCGAGTTGTGTCTGCATTCTCCGGCTGCGGACGGAGAGCGGATTCCCGCGTCCGGGCCTGCGTTTCCCGTGGGGCCGTAATTTCCGCGCTCTGCGACCTGACGAGGAACGGCGTGTTTTCCACAAGGAAGAGTCCTCGGCCTGGCGGTCAGGCTGCTGGGTGACCTTGAACCTGTGCGTGTCCTCAATGGTGGAGGAGGAAAGAGAGAGAGAGAGAGAGAGAGAGAGAGAGAGAGAGAGAGAGACGGATACAGACACGTGGATTGGTTGCTTCCCGCACACACCCCGACCGGGTGGGGTATCGAACCGGCAACCCAGGTCCGTGTCCCTGATGGAGCATCGAACCCGTGACCCTTTGTGTGTGGGGACGCACTCTCTCACCACGGGCTCCCCGGCCGGGGCGATGATGGTGGTTTTGTGTTAACTAAACGTATAGGTAGTCCTGGCCGGCGTGGCTCAGTGGATAGAGCTGCAGGTTGAAGGGTCCCGGGTTCGATTTTGGTCAAGGGCACATGCCCAGATCGCTCAACTCCTGAGCCACGCCAGCCCAGCATTTTGGGCTAACATTTGATGAGCTCACCCCTGATGCCTGACCACATGCTTTTGGGGGCCTCATCCGGC
Organism: Eptesicus fuscus; assembly: GCF_027574615.1. Classification (NCBI taxonomy): domain Eukaryota; kingdom Metazoa; phylum Chordata; class Mammalia; order Chiroptera; family Vespertilionidae; genus Eptesicus; species Eptesicus fuscus. Next base: position 2,237,996 of record NC_072473.1, read on the forward strand.
CGGGGGAGGGGCGGGCAGGACAGAAATGCCCGGTCTCGGGTTTTAATTCCCAGAGGGGCCTCCGAGCAGGTGCAGGTTTCCGGTCCCGTCGGGTGCGTGGCGGGTTTGTTGGGGTGCAGGAGGAGACTGTTACTCAGGAGACTGTTGCCCACTCAGCTTTTATGTGATGCTTATGAGCTGTGTTTGTGATCTGTGGAACGTTCGTGTCCTACTAGCCGAGTGCCGTGTGGAGCTGATAAACGGATGGCATGAAAAAAATAAAAAAATAAACGGACGGCATGACTTGGGGGTGCCGAGAACTGGAGATCACTGACTAGGTGCCCACGGGAGGGAGGCGGGGCGATGTTCAAGCCCCCGAGTGTTCGTGGGACACGTGTATTTATTTATTCCCCGCCGCCTGCCAGATATTATTTTTATGGACTTCAGAGAGGAAGGGAGAGAGAGAAGCATCCGGGAGGAGAGAGACTCACGGACCGGCTGCCCCCTGCACGCCCCGACTGGGGATGGAGCCTGCAACCCGGGCCTGTGCCCTGACCGGGAATCGAACCCTGACCTCCTGGTTCCTAGGTCCACGCTCCACCACGGGGTCACGCCGGCCGGGAATGCTATGCTGTCTGAGCTCCCAGGACCGCAGTGCGTTCGGAACCTGCTGATTCGGTTGGCCAACCAGCTGCGTTCGGGGTTGCGCACCCTCGGCCCCCGGACGTGGGCTCCTGGTGGAGAAGTGGGACCTCGTGCGGGAACCGGGTGTGAGGAGCGTCTCCGGGGCCTTTCCGCCGGCTGTGTGGTGTCGTCCGTCCGTCCGTCCGTCTGTCCGTCCTTCTTCTTGCGAGAGACACATGGCATCCGTCCCCGGTGTTCCTCTTTCTTTTCTTTTTGCATTTCCCACGGTGGCTTTGCAAATAGAACACTCGCTTGAGCGGACGCTGTCTGCCACGGTAAATAAACAGAAGGACGGCAACGCGGACGGCGCCGGCCGCGGGCTGTGGGCGTGAGAACCAGGCTCACCTCCAAGTGACAGGGCGCCTGGCCCGGGGGCCGGGGCTGAGGTTTGGATTTCAGGACACGGAGTGGCAGGGGCGGCCGCTCGCTCGAGCGTTCCCACGCCCGCCTTTCTTTCTTTCATTTTTATTTTTTTTTAAATCCTCATCGGAGGAGTGAGGAGATGTGTCCCAGTGTTTTTAGAGAGAGCGAAGGGTCGAGGGAGAGGGGCGGAGAGAGAGTGAGAGAGAAACACGGATGCGAGAGACACATCTATTGGTTGCTGCCCACACACGCCCGGGCTGGGTGGGGATCAGACCTCCAACCCAGGTGTGTGCCCTGGACGGGGGGGGGGGGAATCGAACCTGCGACCCTTCGGTGTGCACACCGGCGCTCTGACCGCTGAGCCGCGTGGGCCAGGGCTCCGTGCCAGCCTTCTGGGTCTGTCTGTCTAACTGGAGACGACGTACGTGTTGGCCTTGGTTTCCGTGTGTCGTTTTTGGCGTGAGCACCGGATTCTACCCGTGGGGCCCCGGGATTCGCAGGGTCACCTCGGACCTACAGGGAAGGTGGCGGTTGGCCGGGGCAGCTGGGGGGGAGCCTCGTGAGGAACAGGGAGGTGACGGTGGGCCGTTTCTAAGGGGCCAGGACTCCTAGGGTCTCACCTGGCTGGTCGGGGGGCCTGCCTCGGCGTTCACTGCCCTTTAACCCTTTGCACGCGCTTGCTTTTTTTCTCGATTCCTTTGTTCTACTCGGGATTTAATTTTTTAAATACCCCAGATTTTACAGAGCGCGGCAGTAGAATAAAAAACTGGAGTTTGTTTTCATACAAACTTACTTATTTGGATTTTTTTATATTTCAAATTATTGATACATTCAAAGAGAAATTTTAATCTCGACATCCGCGTGCGAAAGGTTAAGGGATCTGTCTCCTGCTCACTGGTAACTATTCCCTTGATGGTACTACTAGTGGCCCGGGGCACAAAATTCGTGCACGGGGCGGGAGGTGTCCCTCAGCCAGGCCTGCTCCCTCTCCAATCGGGGACCCCCTCAGGGGATGTCCGACTGACCGACATCCCTCTCGCAATCCTGGACCACTGGCTCCTAACCGCTCACCTGCCTGCCTGATCACCCCTAACCATTCTGCCTGCCGGCCTGATCGCCCCCAACTATCCCCACCCGCTGGCCTGATCAACCCCAACTGCCCCCCCACCACCCGATCGCCCCCAACTGCCCCCCCCTGCCAGCCTGATCCCCCCCAGCTGCCCCCACCCGCTGGCCTGATCGCCTCCAACTGCCCCCCCCCGCCAGCCTGATCACCCCAAACTGCCCCCCCTTCCAGCCTGATCACCCCCAACTGCCCCCCCGCCGGCCTGCTTGCCCCCAACCGGTCCCCCCCCCCCCACCAGCCTGATCGCCCCCAACTGCCCCCCCCCTCCTGGCCTGATTGCCCCCAACTGCCTCTGCCTTGGGTCTGCCACCATGGCTGTGTCTGGAAGGACGTCCGGAAGGTCTCCCGGTCTAATTAGCAGCTTGTTACCCCTTTATCAGTATAGATTCAGGGGGCACCTCCTGGGAAGAGAGAGCAGAAACAGGAAGTTGAATTTTTATTGTTGTTTTTCATCGTCACCCAAGGATATTTTTCCATTGAGTTTTAGAAAGTGGGAGGGAGGGGGAGAGACAGAGAGAGAGAAACGTCGATGTGAGAGGGACACATCGGTGGGCTGCCGCCTACACGCAGGGCCAGGGAGCGAGCCTGCAACCGAGGTCCGTGCCCTTGGCCGGAATCGAACCCGGGACCCTTCGGTCCGCAGGCCGCTGCCCTGTCCACCGAGCCACACCAGGTGGGGCAGGAAGTGGGACTTTTTGTCACCGTATCCCGCGCCGCAGTCCGTTCTCTGGAGACGAACACACGGGCGCTCCGACAACACACTGAGATATCCGGAGGGTCTTCGGACTGTCCTTTCCTGAAATTACTTCTTATTTGTCCTTTATTGATTTTTAGAGAGAGAGGAAGGGAGAGGGGGAGAGAGAGAGAAACATCAATGATGAGAAGGAATCTTCGTCAATTGTCTGCCTCCCGCACGCCCCCCACTGGGGATGGAGCCTGCAACCCGGGCACATGCCCTGACTGGGAATCGAACCCTGACCTCCTGGGTCTTAGGTCGACGCTCAACCACTGAGCCACGCCGGCCCGGCGGGAGTGTTGTTATTTGTCCTTGCCCGGCCCCTGTTAGATAAAGTCACACCTGTGAGTGAGTGACATCGAGGGCAGGTCAGCCAGACGCCAGTGAATTGCTCTAGCGCCGGGTGAGGCGGGTGCCTGTGGGGAGGGCCCTGGTCATTATCACTGGACTAGAGGCCCGGTGCACGAATTTGTGCACGGGTGGGGTCCCTCGGCCTGGCCGGCGATCAGGGCCGATGGGGGCCGTCTCACCCAGTCCCGATTGAGGCTGGCTGGCCGGGGGTGGGGGGGGGGGGAGGGACCGCGGGGGGTTGGCTGTGGGAGCGCACTGACTACCAGGGGGCAGCTCCTGCATTGAGCGTCTGCCCCCCGGTGGCCGGTGCGCGTCATAGCGACCGGTCGACCGTTCACTTAGGCTTTTATATATATAGGTGGCTTGCTGGCCAGATTGCCCGTGTGATGTTTCACGGGGGCATGTCAGAGAGCGGCCCCCACCCAGGGCTGTTCCCAGAAGCCCTCACAGGAATTGTTTCTCACTTGCATACAGCAGGCGCTCAGTAAGTGCAGGCTTGCAGGTGTGACGCCTGGGACTTGGGCAGAGGTGGATGGAGCGGGCGTGTCGGGGAACTGGACCCTGGTGAAAGCTGTGTGTGTGCACACTGAGCTGAGAGAGAGAGAGAGAAGAAAAACAGCACGCTTATACCAGCGTTGAAATACCAGCTACACCGAGTGGCCAGATGATGATGATCTCTGAACGCATAACTATCTGGCCACTCGGTGTCTATCCTATAGAATAAAAGGCTAATATGCAAACGGTCCCCTCGACCGGGAGTTCGACCAGCAGGCAGGCCGGCCAACCACCCATGTCCCCTCCCCCTGGCCAGGCTGGCCGGACCCCACCCATGCATGGATTCATGCATCAAGTCTCTAATATATATGTGTGTGTGTGTGTGTGTATATAAATACACACACACACACACACACACTAGATTATTATGTGTTCAGAGATCATCATAATCTGGCCACTCAGTACATAGTTTAGGTCTATGTTTATTGATTTCAGAGAGGAAGGGAGAGGAAGAGAGAAAGAGAGAGAAACATCCATGGTGAGAGAGAATCTCATGGATCGGCTGCCTCCTGCACGCCTCCTCCTGGGGTTTGAGCCCCAAACCTGGGCCTGGGCCTTTGATGGGAATCGAACCCGGGACCCGTCAGTCCGCAGTCGGACGCCCTGTCCACGGAGCCACACCAGCCAGGGATATCTGCTTCGTTTTCGTTTATATCGGGGAAGGCGGCTGCCTCTCGTTAGGACGGTGGGTTATTAAAATGAGCTCTCTCCGTTTCTTCCCCTGGGCGTGCTTTCGGAAAAGGGAGTTGAAAGGAGACTGGATGTTTTCATTATTCCCCGACTCGTGTTTAGATGGAAAGTGGGCCCGGCCGGCGTGGCTCAGTGGTTGAGCACTGACCTATGAACCAGGAGGTTCCAGTCCAGGGCACGTGCCCGGGTTGTAGGCTCGATCCCCAGGAGGGGGCGTGCAGGAGGCCGCCGGTCCATCATTCTCTCTCACCCTGGATGTTTCTCCCTCTCCCTTCCTCTCTGAAATCAATAAAGATATATCTATAATAATAAAAGCGTAATATGCTAATTAGACCAGACCCGTGGTCGGCAAACCGCGGCTCGCGAGCCACAGGCGGCTCTTGGGCCCCTGGAGTGTGGCTCTTCCACAAAACACCACGGCCCGGGCGAGTCTAGGTTGAAGAAGTGGCGTTAGAAGAAGTTTAAGTTTAAAAAATGTGGCTCTCCAAGGAAATTTCAATCGTCGTCCTGTTGATGTTTGGCTCTGCTGACGAATGAGTTTGCCGACCGCTGGACCGGACGACCTTCCGGACGACCTTCCGGACGAAGCCGGGGCTGCGAGGGAAGCCCGGGTCCCGGGTGCCAGAGGGAAGCTGGTGGTGCCGGCAGCCGGGGGAAGGCAGGCCTCCTCTTGCACGAATTCCGTGCACCCTTCGGGCCTCTGGTTTCGAAAACCAACGGAAAATGCCGTTCCCTCTCTCACACACACACAGTGTTACACTCCTGGCATCACAGATGGGCAAGCTAGGGGCCCCGTGTTTGCGCGTGGCGTTTGCTCTAAGGGACGTGGGGGCGCGCCCCGTGGCTCACTGTCTGAGTAAATGCTCCGCCGTCCTCTCCACGTTCCCGGCCGGTCGGCTTTTCCATCTTCCGACGGCAGGTGGATTTCTCTGCGTGGGTTCCCGGCGGCCCCGATGGAATTCTTCTCCCTCCGCACGGCTGGGTTGGGCGGCCGCTCGTGCGTGGCGGCCTGGGCGCCTGGACTGGGGGGGGGCACGGCGGAGACGGGGCTGGCGTCTCTGAGCGGGGGGGCCCCTGGGGCTCCGTGGTGCTCATGCGTGTTTGCTGGGATGCCGTTCAGGGGAACAGAACTGAAAGTCTGGCTTAAGGTCAAGTTGATTTTCTTTCCTTTTTTTAAAAAAAATGTATTTTTTATTGATTTCAGAGAGGAATGGGAGAGGGAGAGAGAGAGAGAGAGACATCCATGAGGAGAGAGAATCACGGACCGGCTGCCTCCTGCACGCCCCCTATGGGGGATGGAGCCCGCAACCCAGGCCTGTGCCCTGACCGGGAATCGAACCCTGACCTCCTGGTTCACAGGTCGACGCTCAATCATGGAGATCTGAGTGTGGTTTCCTGCAGGTGGCCTTTGTCCAGCGCTTCTCCGTTCGGCGTGCTTTTTCTTTTTCCTCCCTCGCAAGGTCGCAAGGTCTTCGGGCCAGGATCACGCGTGCGTTTTCCCTGCTGCTGTGCACGGGCGTGTGCGTGGCGAATCGCGGTGGGCTGCTAAGGGTGTCCTCCGCCCGGTGCCTCCCTCTCTGTGGTGAAGGGCTGAGCCACGCCCAGCAGGGCCGGGGTGAACCTGGCGGGGAGCGGGGCGGGGGGTGGGGGGCGGTGACGGATTAAAGAAGACAGATTAGAGAATACGGTTGGGGCCAGGTGGGTCCCTGTGCCTGGATGAGGACACCGTGACCCAGCCTGCAAGCGAAGCTCTGTTTTACAGGCGGATCCCACAAAGCAGGAACTCTGTCAAGCCTTGTTTTGGCAGCTCTTGCTGCGCCCCCCACCCCGCAGCCCACATCCCTCCGCTGCCGAGGACTGCAGGGCCGGACGATAAGGTCAAGCTTACAACCCTCGCCTTTCGGCTGTAATTGTGCTGGGAGGGCTTTGCCTGCCGAGCTGGGGCGTGTGTGTGTGTGTGTGTGTGTGGCTTTGCCACACGTCAGTCCGAGGCCTGCACCTGTCCCATACGCTGTAGCTGCTCTCCACGAAGGGCTGTGGACCAGGCCTCCACGGACCGGCCTTCGTACCTGGCGGTGGGCTGGGCGTCTCCCTCCAGGGCCGATGGGGATGTTGGGGCTTCGGGAAGAAACACCAGGCGGGTTGCTGGCCGGCAGGGCAACCAGGGAGCAGCGCCGTGAGCTCAGACTCTGTGCCCACCTGTTTTAAATCCCCTCTTAACCCCCTTTCCCCCTGACCTCCACCACCCTGTTGTCTGTGTCCACGGGTGATGCGTATACGCATACAAGGTCCTTGGTTGATTCCCTCCCACCCTCCCATCCACCCTCCCCTGCCTTCCCTCTGAGGCCCCTCCTTTTTCAGGGCTGCGTAGTATTCCACGGTTTCCCCCATTGATTTCTAGAGAGAGGGAGGAAGGGAAGGGAAGGGGAGACAGAGAGAGAGAGAGAAACGTGGATGTGAGAGAGACACATCGATTGGTTGCCCCCTGCACACCCGGGCCCGCGGATGGAGCCTGCCACCCAGGGACGTGTCCTTGACCAGACTCGAACCCGGGGCCCTTTGGTGCACGGGTCGATGTTCTTAACCGCCGAGCAGCAGCTGCCGCGGGCAGACTTCCCTTTGCAAAGAGCGTGCGTTTCTGATGTCTTGGGATGAATTCCTGGAAGTGGGGTTAGGGACATGCGCTGGGGGTGGGGGAGCGGCCCGAGAGAGGTCAGGAGGGGAAAGGAGACGAGTAATTCTTTCAACAAGAAGGACTTTGAGTGGAGAAAAGAGGAGAGAGGGAGAGTGTGGAGGCCTCGGTCCGGAGCCCCTGGACTTGGTCAGGACCAGATCAGCCCGGCCGGCGTGCCTCCGTGGTTGAGCATTGGCCTAGGAACCAGGAGGTCCCGGGTTCGATTCTGGTCAAGGGCACATGCCTGGGTTGTGGGCTGGATCCCCAGTGGGGGGCGTGCAGGAGGCAGCCGATGCAGGATTCTCTCTCCTCATGGATGTTTCTCTTTCTCTCTCTCTCTCTCTCCCTTCTCTCTCTGAAATCAGTAAAAAAATGTTTTTTAACAAACGTAGGCATTGAGCAGCGAGAAAGCCAGGGTCCACGGATTCAGCCGGAGGCCCCTCGGGGAGAGACGGCGCTTCCCGGCCTGTCCGCCGCCCGCGTCCCAGGGCCCTGCGTGGGGACTCCCGCCCCTCAGACCTCCTGTCACCATCGCATCCGGCGAGGAGTGAGGAGGCGGCGGAGGCTGAGGCAGGGGGTGTGTGTCTGAAGCCGAGGGAAGCGTGGACCGATGAGGCCGTTGGCGGGGCAGGCGACGGGCAAGGAGAGGCGGGGGCAGCTGGGCCGGGGCTGGGACCCGGGACTCAGCCGTGATGGAGGGAGAGGAGTCCAGGGTCACTCGCCTCCAGGCTGCCCTGGGGCTGCGTCCGCTCAGCGGAATGCTCCTGGGAACGCGTTGGGCTCAACTTGTATCTTTTTCTTGATGTCAGAGAGGAAGGGAGGGAGAGAGAGAGAGAGAGAGAAACATCCACGATGAGAGAGACTCATGCATCAGCTGCCTCCTGCACGCCCCCCACTGGGGATCGAGCCTGCAACCCGGGCCTGTGCCCTTGACCGGGAATCGAACCCTGACCTCCTGGTTCCTGGGTCGATGCTCAGCCACTGAGCCACGCTGGCTGGTTGCTCTAACCTCTTGCAGGGCGACACGTTGAACGGGAAATGAAGGCTTTGGGAGACACGAATTTTCCTGTATGCTGGTTGGGGTTACTGGAGCCAGTGTTGTAAGTCAGTGCCTGACCTCATTCTGATCCCCTGGATCAAATAAAAATGGGCCATGTCGCCCGGCCGGTGTGGCTCAGCGGCTGACCTCGACCCAGGAACCAGGAGGTCACCGGTTCGATTCCCGGTCGGGGCACGTGCCCGGGTTGCAGGCTCGATCCCTGGTGGGGGCTGTGCAGGAGGCAGGCGATCTCTGACTTCCTCTCTCGTCGATGTTTCTGTCTCTCTCTCCCCTCGCCCTTCCTCTCTCTCTCAAGATCAATGAAAGCATATTTTAAAGAAATTGACCACGTGGCTGTAGGCTACCGTTTGGGGAGGGGTCCAGGACGCAGACCGACCGATGCTTTCCTGGAAAGCGGCGATGCACGGGAGCAGCGTTGCTGGGTTTTCGTCCCGATGGCGTCCTTCACCGCCCGGGAGACGGGGCCTGGGCCAGATGCTCCGAGCCGTCCCGGCAGGCACAACGCCGCCGCCGATCGGTTCCCAGGCTGCCCACACCCCTCGCTGGCACCAGTGCAGCCGCAGTCCTGGTGGTCGACGGCGCGTGGCCACGCCCGGGGTGCAGGCCGTCTCGGGGCCGCCTCCTCGCCGCACGGGGGATTCTCGGTGGGATGCACCTGCCAGTGCCCTCAGGAACCTCCTAGCAAACGCCGCGCTTCAGGGGTGACTCATCACGGCGCCTGAGCACCTTCATTTTTTTAAATATATATATTTTTATTGACGTCAGAGAGGAAGGGAGAGAGAGAGGAACATCCATGATGAGAGAGAACCACTGATCAGCTGCCTCCTGCACACCCCCCTCTGGGGATGGAGCCCCAAACCTGGGGTACGTGCCCTTGACCGGAATCGAACCTGGGACCGTTCAGTCCGCAGGCCGACGCTCTACCCACTGAGCCACACCAGCTAGGGCGTGAGCACCTTTTCTTTTTTTTTGGGGGGGGGGTTATATTTTTATTGATTTCAGAGACGGAGAGAGAAACATCAATGATGAGAATCCATGATCGGCTGGGGGCTGGGCTGCCTCCTGCACGCCCCACGCTGGGGTCGAGCCGGCCACCCGACATGGGCCCTGACCGGAAATCGAACCCGGGACCCTTCAGGCTGCAGGCCGGCGCTCTAACCACTGAGCCACACCGGCCAGGGCTTGAGCCTTTACTCGATGCTGATGCCAGGCCAGCCAGGCCGGCTTCTCCCTGGTCCTGTTGCTCGGGGAGGTCTCTTTGTCTTGCTCGTGACGGGAGGCGGTTTTCCCGGTTCATGGCCTGTGTTTGTCGCCGTTGCTCTTGACGGGGGTCCCCACGCCCCTCGGGGTCGCCGGCCTCGGTCCTCCAAGCACCAGGAGGTGCCCGGGGGACGGAGACTATAGGTGCCGACCATTTCCTTCAATGCAACGTTCCCGTGGGAAGGAGTTCATCACAGGCCCGACCGCAAACAGGCCGAGAGGGGTGTGCGCCACCATGCGGCGGCCCGCAACGGTGCGTCTTCTGTAACCCCGGGCAGCGGCCGGAAGTGGACCTGCCCCGGAACCTGGCCGCAGGCCTTACGTCCGTCTCCCGTGTCCGCGTGCTCTCGCCTTAACGTTCCCCGTGTCTGGGTGCCCGTGTCTGCGTGTGCTTGCATTAACGTTCCCTTGTGTCTGCGTGCACTCGCTTTAGGTTCCCCATGTCTGCGTGCCCGTGGCCTCGTGCACTCGCCTTAACGTTCCCTGTGTCTGCTGCGTGTTCTCGCCTTAACGTTCCCCGTGTCTGCGTGCTCTCACCTTAACATTCCCCGTGTCCGCGTGATCTCGCCTTAGCGTTCCCCGTGTCTGCGAGTGTTCGTCTTAACGTTCCCCGTGTCTGCTGCGTGTTCTCGCCTTAAGGTTCCCCGTGTCTGCTGCGTGCTCTCGACTTAACGTTCCCCGTCTCCACGTGCTCTCGCCTTAACGTTCCCCGTGTCCGCGTGCTCTCGCCTTAACGTTCCCCGTGTCCGCGTGCTCTCGCCTTAACGTTCCCCGTGTCCGCGTGCACTCGCCTTAACGTTCCCCGTGTCCGCGTGCTCTCGCCTTAACGTTCCCGTGTCCGCATGCTCTCACCTTAACGTTCCCGTGTCCGCATGCTCTCACCTTAACGTTCCCCGTGTCCGCGTGCTCTCGCCTTAACGTTCCCCGTGTCCGCGTGCACTCACCTTAACGTTCCCCGTGTCCGCGTGCTCTCGCCTCACGTCCACCCGCGCTCAGGTGCACTCGTTCGTGGTTGATTTGAAAGGTGAGCGGGAGTCAGACCTCCCCTTTCACGTGCCCACGGGCGGTGACTTGAGCAGAGGGTGGGATGAGAGGGTTCCCCACAGGCACCCGCAGGGTCACCTTGACCTTGACCTTGACCTGGTCCTGGCTGCAGTGGGTGTGGCAGGTGCCGGCCTTGCAGCCGGCCTTGCTGGGGGGGAGGGAGGGTATCAGCTGGATGCACAGCTGCCCTGCGGGGTATGGAGTCGCTCCTTTTGTTTCCGATGCTGAAATAGACAAACTGATTACCTCTGAGCTCCCTGCAGGCTGATGACAGAATATTGGGGGGTGGATGGGTGGAGGGGGACCCACTTCCCACAAGCTGGAATCTCAAACCGTGGGTGTGTTATTGCATGGGTCACCTATTCCCCTTTTTGTTTACTTTTATTTTTAAATATATTTTTTGTTGATTTCAGAGAGGAAGGGAGAAGGAGAGAGACACACACATCCACGATGAGAGAGAACCCTTGATCGGCTGCCTCCCGCACGCCCCCCACCGGGGGTGAAGCCCACAACCCGGGCCTGTGCCCTTGACCGGGAATGGCACGGTGACCTCCCGGTTCTGGGGCGCTCGCTGCTCGGCCGCTGAGCCACGCCGGCCGGCCGCCTGTTCCTCCTTTTGTAAGTGGACGGAACAGCGCCTTCCCCCCTTTGGGGCCAGGACCCCAGGCCCTGTTGGGGTGGTCACCCCCTCAGACCTCACGTGGAACGGGTGGAGCTGTGAGCTCACCCTGCGGCGGACATGAGCCGCCCGTCCCACGGAGAGTGGCAGGTGGCGTTGCTGAGCCCGCCGTCTGCCCGGGACGGTGAGCGATGGTGGCCAGCAGCGCGTCCGTGGCTCAGCGTGGGGAGGGCTGGCGGGCTGAGCCTTGTCCCGGGACACGTGCCCGCGTCCGTGTCCGGGGGTGGACACGCAGTCCGGTGGCTGTTGGCCTGCGGCTTGCACAGCCCCTGGAGCGAAGCCGTGGTGACACTGAGACGCCTTGGCGGACGCCGAGCCAGGCACGGCTCCCGGCTTGCACGGGGAGGTGCGATAGGACCGGAAGGGCCGTCTGGGTGTTCCTAGTGCCAGGCACCTGTCAGTCAGCCACAGAGGCCGGCGGGTGAAATGAAGACGGTTTGGCCGTGGCCGGTGTGGCTCAGTGGGTAGGTAGAGCGTCGGCCTGCCGACTATGGGGCTCCGGATCCAGTTCTGGTCCAGTTCTGGTCCAGGGCGCGTACCTCGGTTGCAGGCTCCTTCCCGGCCCTGGTCGGGGCGCGTGCAGGAGGCAACCAATCGATGTCTCTCTCTCTCAAACTCAATGGAAAAAATACCTTCAGGTGAGGATTAATTAAGAAAGAGAAGAGGGTTTGCTAGGGCCAGGGCTGCTCAGACAGACGGAGGTTTGCGGGCGCCTGGACGGCCGTTTGGGGATGGGGCGGGGCAGTGACTGATGGGGTATAGGCCTTCCTGTGGGGCGTGAGGGTGTTCTCCGAAGGCTGATGGTGCCGATGACGGGGGCACAACCGAATAGTCTGAAAGCAGTTGCAGGCGCCCAGCAGGCGTGGCTCCGTGGTTGAGCGTCGACCTAGGAGCCAGGAGGTCAGGGTTCGATTCCCGGTCAGGGCACATGCCCGGGTTGCGGGCTCCATCCCCGGTGCGGGGCGTGCAGGAGGCAGCCGATGCGTGATTCTCTCTCATCGTGGATGTTTCTCGCTCTCTCTCCCTTCCTCTCTGAAACCAATAAAACTATTTTTAAAAGTTAAATAATAATTTTAAAAAGACATAGGGAACATTTCAGAGGGTGAATTTCATGGTGTGTGGCTTATCCTATATAATAATCCTATATAATAAAGGCTAGTATGCAAATCGTCCCCTTGGGAGTTTGACCGACCAGGAGTTTGACCGCTCGCTATGACATGCACTGACCACCAGGGGGCGGGGCGTCCCTGATCGCTGGCCAGGCCTAGGGACTTTACCTGTGCATGGATTTTGTGCACTGGGCCTCTAGTATCTTAATAAAGCTGTTTAGAAGGGGTTAGGGCCCTGACCGGCGTGGCTCAGTGGATAGAGCGTCGGCCTGTGGACTGAAGGGTCCCGGGTTCGATTCCGGCCAAGGGCATGTACCTTGGTTGCGGGCACATCCCCAGTCGGGGGCGTGCAGGAGGCAGCTGATCGATGTTCCTCTCTCATCGATGTTTCTCACTCTCTATCCCTCTCCCTTCCTCTCTGTTAAAAATCAATAAAATATATTTTTTGAAAAATCATTGGGAAAATATCCTTAGGTGAGCATTACGATCAACAACAAGAAAAAAGCAAGCCAGGAATGTACGCCGTGGCGGCACCCCCTCCCCTGGTTGGCGACGGGCGTGGAGGGAGGAGGGAGGGTCGGAATGAGCTAGGCTCCCTTTTGTTTTGTTCTGTGCATCCTCAGCCGAGGCTGTTTTTCCTGTTGATTTTCGGGGAGAGGAGGAGAGAGAGGGAGAGGCAGAGAGAAACGTCGATGTGAGAGAGACACACCGATGGGTTGCCTCCTGCACACGCCCCCGACCAGGGCCAGGGCCAGGGCCAGGGCCAGGGCTGGGGAGGAGCCTGCCACTGAGGTACGTGCCCTGGACCGGGATCGAACCCGGGACCCCTCGGTCCGCAGGCCGACGCTCTGTCCTCTGAGCCACACCGGCCAGGGCGGGGCGAGCTCGACCTTGGACGGCACCGCGGCCGCCCGGGCCATTTCCCTGCTGACCCAGTTCCAGAGCTGCCGGCACGCGATGGAGGGGAGCCCGCTGGTGGAGGGGAGCCCGCTGGCCGCCAGCTGGCCGCCCCACAGGACCTAAAGATAGCTCATTGAGGAGACGGCCAGGGGACGGCTGTGGCCTGGGGCTTGTCTCTGGGGCCTTCGGGAGGCGGGCGCTGGCCTGGACGTGGGCGGTTCCTGTCCGTCCTGCTCCCTGGGTCTGCCGCATCCGTGTCCCCCCCCCACACCCCCGGGTGTCCGATGTTGCTTCTCTAAGGATTCTCGCCCCACGCCTTGCCCCGCGTGGGACCGCAGAGTGGCATGTGCCTGCAGGCCACCCCCCCCCCCCCCCCCGGCAGATCCCAGCTTTATGGCAAGAACGGGGGGGCGGTACCTGTAACCCGGGAGGTTGTGGTTCGATTCCCGGTCGGGGCCCATGCCCGGGGGGGGGGTGGGGGGCAGGCCCGATCCCCAGTGCGGGGCGTGCAGGAGGCAGCCGATCGGTCCGTGGTTTTCTCTCGTCATGGTTGTTTCTCTCTCTCTCTCCCTCTTCCTTCCTCTCTCTGAAACCAATTTAAAAGGAGCTTATCTATACTAATAATCTATACTAATAAAAGCGTAATATGCTAGTTAGACCGGGAGACCTTCCGGACGTCCTTCCGGACAAAGCCACGGTGGTGGGGCCAAGGCAAAGGCGGTTAGGCGTGATCAGGCCAGGAGGGGAGGGCAGTTGTAGGTGAGCTGGCCGGTGGGGGGGGCAGCTGGGGGCGATCAGGCCAGCGGGGGGGCAGTTGGGGGCGATCAGGCCAGCGGGGGGGCAGTTGGGGGCGATCAGGCCAGCGGGGGGGCAGTTGGGGGCGATCAGGCCGGTGGGGGGGGGGCAGTTGGGGGCGATCAGGCTGGGGGCGGGGAGGCAGTTGGCGATCAGGAGGCAGCCGACCCATGGTTGTTTCATCTCCTCATGAAATACTTTCTTAATATTTCCTTTATGTTTTTATTGATTTCTGAGAGAGGAAGGGAGAGGGAGAGAGAGACAGAAACATCAGAGATGAGAACCACTGCTCGGCTGCCCCCTGCACGCCCCCTACTGGGCAATAAAAAAAATATATATGTGTATATACATGCATATAAAGTCAGGGAGAACTCGCTGTGTGTTCGCCGACGCTGAGCGACGTTCTTGGGGAAATCTCCGATTTAGTGACGGGTCCCGGGGCTCGTTCCTGCCGCCCGGCCGGCGTCCGGCACTCCCTGTGCGTCCCGCTCTCACTGCCG